>NW_025729797.1:0-6823 GCF_021292245.1 Micropterus dolomieu
CAGATTAAAATTTACTAAGTATTTTTAAGTGAATGTGGTGTGACTATAAAACATTAAATAGTATTTGTAAATATATGATACAATTTACTCTTTCTTCTTAGTTAAGTTATTACATTAATATCGCAAGTAAAATTTACACAATTTATTCTAGTTCCAACTTATTCGTGATTTTACAATGTATAAATTACATGAATTAATGTAATAGATTTTACCATACCACAAAGTCATTATTTTCAGTGTGGTCAAAGTTCAGACAACTCTTGAATAATCTATGAACATTTTAATGCAATGAGCTGGATTTGAGCCGGAATATTATTCCTGTGAAAAGAGCATTGATGAAGTTGAAAGTTCTTTACAAAACAAAAACATCCTCTCCTACATTGCTATGACACCGGGGGCGATTACAGTCTGGGGAATATTGACTGATTTCAGAAGGCTTTGTGGGATATGATACAGACTGCTCAGAGTATCAATTATGCATGGTCTGAAGGCTAGGGCTTGCAGATGGAACAATCTTTTGGCACCTTATCTTTTTTTCTGAGGATTATTATGCTTCATAATTTATTGACTCAAAAAATGACACTACATTTAAAAGTGTTACATTCATGTATGCTGTGTTGACAGAAATTAGAATCTGAAGGTTAATAAAATATGAATATCTTACAGGTCATTGTTATATTCTATTACTTTCCATCTTCCTTTTTATTAAGTTAACACCTTTAGCCAGAAAATTATACTTGTTGCCATTACAAAAGTCTTTATAGTCATTTTCTCTGCCCTGCGAACTCAATATGAAGTACTTTCTCTGGGTATCCTTGTACGCTGTGTGTTATTGTTGATGGCAAACAGCAGCGTTTCAGCTGCCACAAAGGCGCTGAAGCTGCCTTCATGTCCACTTCAACTTCTCCAGTGTAATAAGTTACCTGATGAGGTGAGGCCAATGAGCTAGCTGTAGCACACTAGCTTAATTACAGTTACTACAGAACAGCAAATGAGCATTTATTTCCCTTTCCTATTTTACCCCTTTCCAATATGTGACGGAGTGGCTGTAATGTATTTTGAGGTGTTGTTGACACTCTTTTTGTGTTATAGTTAGATGGAACAGGTAAGTGCTCTCACTTGTTGTTTGTTTACATCCTACTGTCGCAAGCTGACTGTGTCATGCTTTCCCTTTTTTTCCCCTTGTGTGGCAGAGCCTCCTAGCGTATGATTACTACTGCCCCCTACCGACTAGCTGTGACCTGTGACTCCTGACCCTGACACATTACCGACATCAATCATTATGCTGGGTCCATCAGGCTTGATGTCTGAAGATTAGAGAGATCATATTTGTCTGGACATGTAAAAAGACAACAGAAGAGAGGAGGCCAGAAGATAAAGGTACATACGGCCACAGGCTCTGTTTGTCTATGCCTGTGTTTTTAGATAATTTGCACTAAAGCTCTTACATTAGTCTTTGTTAGCTGCACTGGTATTAACAATGCTAACGCTATAGCTTGCTAACATGCTAACCGCCATTGGCATCAAAATTTTTACAAACATAAACGTTGCATAGTATTAATATTATACCATAGCATTGGATTAACTCGTATTATTAAAGTCAGTTGATGAGATCAATAGTGTCATTAGGACTTCTTCAGTTTAAGCCATTAGCCTTCTTTTCTTTCTTTCTTCTTTTCTTTCTTTCCTATCTTTTTTCTATCTAACTATCTCTGGAGCTGAGGTGTTCAAATCTAAAGCTATAAAACATTTAACAGAACAAAACCAGACAGGTCAAGTTTCAACAGGTCATATCACCCAAGAAGCTGACTCTGCTGTTAGGTTATGTGTTTTAGTTAAACCTATAGAGATGCCCTGTTCTTTCATTATATATTAAATCTGTCAGATAGGGAGTGTTGAGCAACATCATGGAGCCTCCTCCAAAGCTGCCAGTGTTGAAAAGACATCTTATCTAAAGTCACTTTTTAAAAGAACACAGCATCAAACTCTGGCAGATTGTCTTGAATTATAGGATCCTCCACATCTAATAACACAAGTCAGTCATTTCAGTTCAGTCAATTTATTTATATTGTTTTATTATTTCATAGCAGGTCCATCAGCCTCCACCTCTACCTCCATCATTGGTTTCATCCAAGAAGCTGACAGTGCTGGTAAGTTTAGGCCTACATCAACAATAATTCACCTCTGGGTACACCCAATGTATGAACATGTCAACTTACTAAAATTACTTATTTTCCGTGTTAATCCCCCTCATAGGTCTACCTGTGCCTACTGAAGTGGAGAGCAGTACCATTGTGGTACCACCATACCTGGCTCTCCAGTTTCTACTCCTCCAGTGGATCCAGCTGCCTGGCCATCAGTCCTTACACTTTGATGTGGTGAGAAGTAAAACCAGCACAGGTTGAAAGAGACATTTTGACTTTTCCGAAAGACACTCAGACAGTAAAAGTATTTTCTATCATTACATGTTTAGATCACTCATAAAGAAGCTGGTTGAGAAAAGTGATGCTATCAACTGTTTTGTAGTTTTTGTCTCTTAATCCCTTGTCTGGCTGTCGGTCATAATCACATCATAGCACTGGTGGTATCGTATGTTTCCTGTTTGACATCAAACATAGTAGATACAATAATATAGAGTATAGTCTAGTTATTGTTTTTCATCACACTCAGCTTTATTATCAAACAGGTTTAAGAAATGTGCTTTTGTGTTTTTGTGCTAAACAAATGTGTTAGGTTTAAGAATATAAGAAAAAGATGTTGTTTCTGTGTCATATATAGTGTAAACGCCCAACAGTCAGAGGGGCCTCCAACTAAATTTTGAATAGGGCCCCCGAAGATCTAGGGCCGGCTCTGCCATATCTATTATATGTAATTATTATTCCATTGCCAAAGTGTTTGAAAAATGTATTTATAATCAACTCTCACATTATCTTAGTACCAACAATATCTTATCACCATTTCAATCTGGCTTTAGGTCTAACCACTCTACATCTACTGCCCCTCTTAAATTCACCAATGATATGTTCTCTGTTGCAAATAATGGTGAACTTACAGGTGCAATATTTCTTGACTTGACTAAAGTTTTTGACTATGTTGATCACTATTTACTTGTAGATAAACGCCATGCTATTGGCCTTTCTGAAAATGCAGTCCTGTGGTTTAGTTCATATCTCCACAATAGAAAACAATGTGTCATCCTACGTGGGAATAAATCTAATTTGTTGACTCAACAAAGAGGTGTGCTCAACTTTGGGACCAATTCTTTTTTCTATCTATGTTAATAACTTACCATCAATTTTCAATAACTGTTGTGCTCAACTTTATGCTGATGACACTATCTTGTATACATCTAAACCCGATCTTCCACAAATCCAAGCTTGTCTTCAGTATGATTTCAAAATCTTCCAAGATTGGCTTTTTCATAATAAACTATTGCTCAACAAAACAAAATCATATGTTATGATTTTTGGTACCAGACAGGAACTCAAATCCAACCCCGGTTCTTGTATAATAACTTATTCTGACCGTACTCCTCTGCATAAAGTTGAAAATTTCAAATATCTTGGCGTATGGCTTGATTCTGAACTCTTTCAAACCACATACTGATCATGTCTTACGTAAAGTCAACTATGGAATTAATGTTCTATATCGATCTTGTAACTGATTTACGCATAAGAAACTTGCCTCTCAACTTATACTTCTGATTTTTGACTATTGTGATGTTGTTTATCAAAACTCTGTAAAATCAGACCTTTGCCGTCTTAAAACAGCATATAACAGACTTTTGTCCTTGGATGTCACGCATCATTGCACAATGTATGATGCTCTTCAATGGCCATCTCTAAACATAAGAAGACATATTCACTGGCTTCAACTTATATTCAAGTGTATTCATTTAAATTAACCTTCTTATTTACAACAGTATCTTGTTCCTGTTACTTCAAATTATCAATTGAGGAACTCTGCTCAGCTTTATTTTTCTGTCCCTCAAGCTAAGAAATCAGTTGGCAAAAGAGCTTTTATGTTTAAAGCCCCATTGGATTGGAATAACTAACCTTCTGATATTAGATCCATTGCTTCATTTGGGATGTTTAAGCATACCCTGTCTTCTTACCTTGCGATGGACTGCTCATGTAATGAATGATGCTGACACATTTTACAGTGGCCTTTTATTGTGGCCAGCCCTAGGCACACCTGTGCAATACCCATGCTGTCTGATCAGCATCTTGATATGCCACACCTGTGAGGTGGATGGATTATCTCAGCAAAGGAGAAGCACTCACTAAAAGATTTTGACAATAACAACAATATTTGAGACAAATAGGCATTTTGTGTACTTGGAGAAAGTCTGAGATCTTTGAGTTCAGCTCATGATGAATGGGGGCAAAAACAAAGTGTTGAGTTTATAATTTTGTGCATTGTAAATCAAAGCACTGGACAAGTCAAAATGTTGATTTAATGATGGCACTACATGAAAACTCCAATTACCAATGTTATCCTCTCGGAACCATTAATGCCAAATTCCATAGTAATCCATGCCACAGTTGTTGAGATATTGTGGTCTAGGCCAAAGTGGTGGGCTGATGGATTGACCAACATGGCCAGCCATGAAATGACACTGTGAAGGTAGAGAAATGGACATACATTTCTGAGATGAACATGTCGGAATATGTCATTTTAAACATTGTGATAGATAATTTAACTGTTGTACAGTGTAACCCAGGACACAAGTTTACAACATGAAAAATGCATTTTTCATGTCATAGGCCTCTGGATTTCTCAGCATCATTGCTCTGTTGTTCTGATGTTGTGTGTTTAATAAGTAGAACAGCTTCCCCAAGGAGAGCAGAGGTCCTGAGTTCAGCAGGAACAACACAGCCTGTCTCTTTACATTATTCCTGCATCATGCGGTTTTACCAGGCCATGGCATCAGCTCGGTCTGGAGTTTCTCTCTGCATTCCTCAGCTTAAATTCTGCCTTGTCAAGTCACATTCTTAGGACTGTGTGTCTTGTGGAAATTTTCTACTGTTTAAGTCTATGGACAAGTATCTGATAAACCATAAACCAACTAAGATGTAAATGCAAACCACTGTTTGCATTTACATCTTAGCAATGCTGCATTGTATGATAATTGGCCACTAGGGGGGCTAACGTGTCAGCAAACAGTTGCCATCTCTTCAGGTATAGTTTGATCTCCACCAACTCCTGAGAAAATGCTTCACTTTCTCCACCATCTAGTCTATACCTGTATCTGTCGCCTGTATGGTGCTGGGCAGGTAGTGTACAGGCAGTTTACAAGAGCTTTTTTTATTGAAACTTTTTTTTTGCTGGCTATTAAGTTATTAACATTATTTGTTTTCTTCACAGTCACTAAACCAGCTGTTTGCTTTATTGTGTGGAAGCTGATTTATAAACAAAAATGATTCCTGTTTATAATGTAATTATTAAAATTGCAGAAAAAGATGGGAGATGAATACATAAGTCATTTATAATTGGTTAGAGCAAAACAAGCTACTATTAGCACCTTTTAATTTCCAGTACTTAACGTTTTTGTTACAGTATCTAATGTGGATTTAAATAAACAAACAACTAAATAACACACAATCCCAAACAGCACTTTTTTGTGTATTGAGCACTTACGTTTACCATTATTATCTCATTTAAAAACATAAACAATGTACCACAAGTCTGAATTCAAGACAAGTTCATGTTCAAATGTGCACTCTGTAGGTGCGCTAAGTGTGAAAAAATTGTCCCCTGTCCTGATAAAAATGCCAATGGTCAGTACATGTGTTGTTCACTTAAGAATCCCAGTTTTCCATTGACCAAAGGCAATTACTGTTTTCCTCCATTACTGATATCCCAGTGGTTCACTGCGTTAAGTCCCTCTCCAACATCCTGTTACAGCATGAGATATATCACTTTAAGGAAGTAATGATTCAATTTCATGGGAGCTTTAAAGCATACCCTGAGTCAATAGGAATGTGTGTGGTTTTAAAAGGCACCCAACCCCTACGCCTAACCACCATGATTGCCAGCACCCTTTGTCCTCTGATAATAATCATGTACGAACGTGCTTTATCATAATTTTTTCTTCAAGTTTGGATCATGACTTTTTTTTGTCTTTCTGTTGACAGTTAGTATGACCAAATAATATTGGGACTGGAAATCTGTCTCACCCACCTGAAGCAGTTCTTAGTACTCACTAATCTGGGATTAAAACAACCCAACACACACACACACACACACACACACACACACACAGACACACTGTTGCCTCTCCCAACATCTCAAAGTAATTTAGGGAAACAAACAGTGATAGCTGCAGGGAAATAAAGGGAGGATGAAAGGAGAATGTTAATGATCTCACTGTGGGACGTCGGCACATTGTCTGCACCCCTGAACCAAACCTCTGATGGGTAAAAAGAAATTAAACTCTACAGTAAAATGTAACCAGACACAACCTTCTTCTCCAAGAGAATAGACGATAAAGTCTAATATACGTGTGTTCAAATTGAACAAAGCAATTTCATTGGCAGCGTGATTGTATTAGCCTGGTTCCAGAGCTCCGAATTGCCCACATATCCAATTTGTGCCATGATTCAAACAGGTCTGGCACTGTACCTGTCTACCAATCACAGCTTTGTAGCCAGAATTAAGAATGGGGATGTAATCTTCCTACATAGCTAGCTGGCTACATTCATTAAAAATAGCAATAGGAGAAATTGCCCAAAAATCGCAACAAGCATAGATTAGAGGGATGCATCTATACATGTTGATGTAGGTCCACTTGCAGAAATAGCAACTTTTAAATGGAGTTAAA
>NW_025729798.1:0-1345 GCF_021292245.1 Micropterus dolomieu
CTATACAAGTTTCAGTTGCATGCCACAGCTTTGTGGGTTTTTGAGCAGATTTATATTCAGTGAGATATAGTGAGTGTCAGTGAGTGTGAGTGATAGTGATTGAGTTGTTGAGGTGTGTGTCTAAGGTTGGTATTGTAGGTTCATTGTGTATGTCTGTCTGTCTGTCTCTTGTCTCTGTCTCTGTGTATTGTCGTGTATTTGCTTGTTTGTGTGTCTAGTTGCAAGGGTAAGCAGGAAGTAGAGGCAGGTGCAGGGAGATGAGACAGGTGGAGATAGGTAGGGCCACAAACATGGATCCTAAAATAGTTAGAGAGGTGCTGGATCTTCTCCAACATAACCAGTATCCTGAAGGCTTGACCAGTAAGCAGAGGTATGTCATCAAGAGGAGGGCTGAAACTGTCATGATTGGCTTCACCTCCTCCCCCTCCCCTTGCGTGTCAGTCTTGTTTGTCAGTGTGTGTGTGTGTGTGCACGTGCGTGCGTGGGCGTGGCTGGCCCTGGCTCATCACCACCTGCAGCGTTCCGCACCTGTGGCTCATCTACCATCAACTCCTGCAGTTAAATACTCCGGCTCAGCTCCCACTCGTCGCCAGTTTACGTCCCGTGGTATATTGCTTTGGCCACACTTCTAGTCTTGTTGAGGATTTCGTGATCTGGCCTAACGTCTTGTTTTCCATTTGTCCCAGTTACTCCCGTGTGCAGAGTCGCTGCCTGCCTGCCCGTCCATTGAGTTACCTGCCTGTTCGCTTGCCGCCCACCAGTCTGTAATCCCTGACGGCGCTCCAGAACGCAATCATCGGATTCCCTCTGAGCCTGGAATGCTCCCTAACCCTCTGTCCTCCCCTGAGCACTTTAATAAATCATGTCAAATAAATAAATGTTGTCAAATCAAGGTCAGTTGAATGTTAAAATGACTTCACAGGTGCAAGCTCATGTAAGCCTAGGTAATCACTCAAAGAAAACGATCAATCCATAGTGCATGAATACATGATTATTTGAAGCTGATCCTTCACTCACCTTGTCCACAAACAAGGACCGGTTCTCCTTGAGATACATGATCTATGGAAATGCAATTCAAATATAAAAGAAATGCCTTGTGGACCTGATTGTGTAATGGTTTGTATCTGAATTTGTTAACATTTAAAGATTGCTTACAATGAGAGTCCAGTGTCCCTAGTGGCAAACAGCTCCAGCAGCCACATCGCGCTTTGAAAGGTCAAGCTAAGAACAAAAGAAAACAAAAACACATTACAAACATCTTAATGTCAGATATCAAAAACTGGAATGATGTAACATCCTATTCACCCTTCTATAACATTTTTGGGAGCCCTTCCAGACCACTGTC
>NW_025729799.1:0-4916 GCF_021292245.1 Micropterus dolomieu
ATTCTGGGGCATTGCACTGGGAGCAGCTGAACAGACAGACACAGCTATGGCTCAGAAGCAATATAAGAAGAAGAGTATTGTGAGAGATCGCAAAAGTATTAAAGAGTAGTGAGAGTAATTAACACATATTGCGAGGTAACACAAAAATACTGCGAGAGAATGAGAAGTATTGCAAGAGACTGCAAACTTTACTCTGAGAGAACGCAAAACATACTGCAACGGAACATAAAATATCACTAGGTAATGCAACAGTGTTGCAAGAAAATGCAAACTTTATTGCGAGGGAATGCAAAAGTAGTCCTCAAAAATATTCTCACCGTGACACCTCGGGAGCACCTTAATACAGAATGTAAACCACCATATACTTTAATATATTATATTATATTATTAATGATATACTAATATATTTAATTTTGATTTTGAATGTACCTTGATGTAATATTGTACATACATGGTGGACAAATGTATTTCTATATGATTATCTGATTGTAAATATATTTTGTAAAATAATTAAACTTGTAAAAACCTGTGATGAAATATTTATTTCATATGACATATTTCTTTTAATTTTCTGCAATACAAAATATATTTTGAATCATACAAATTAACAATATTCAACAACATTACAATGCAAATGTATTCATCACTGTACAATATTTACTATAGGCTTACTGTAAAAATAAATAACATTTCAGAAACATTAAACATATTTTCAATGATATTATACTAATGTTTGTTAACTGCATTTGAATTTGAATATTAAAATCAACTCTGGACAACTGAACCTGAGTGAACTTGAGGATACCTGCTCGTCTCTTAAATTTACTTTCATCTGATAAACAGAGCAAGAAAATCCACCACAATCATTCATCTAGAATTTTAATTTCTTCCAGCGGAGAGACAAGAAACCCAGTGTGAGGTTTGACTAAACAGCAGCTGATGGGAACACAGAGCAGAGTTACAACATCACTGCTGAGTGCCTCTCATTACTTTAAGGTTTTAAGAAGACTGAGAAAACTTAAAAGCCTCTACAATAAAACAACAGAAGGAAAATGGATGTTTAATCTTACCTGTTACGTAGAGTTCAGTTCCAGAGCCAAAGATCAGGTATCTGTTGGATCCACTGGATCCTCCCACAGTGAAATACACTAATACAAAAACCTGTCTGCTGCTGAATGAATCAGTTGAGACCAAATTATGAACCAGGAAACTCAATGTTGTGTTTCTCTAATCTTCATTTGTAGTTTAAATAGAGATTATAGAGATGATTGTTTGTGTTTACCATCAAATTGAAAAATGTGATTGTTTAATCATGAATTATGTCCAAGTAATGTTATAACTAATATAATTATAATTTAAATAAGACCAATCGAAATGTATTACAGGTGAATTATAACTGAATTATATATATATTATATATAGACATGAAATATGCTGGATAGCTTTTGGAGGTGAAATATGTGAACCTGGGCTGTGGTTTACTGCTCTCTTCCTGTCACAAACACTATTTGACATCTGCTGGTTTTTGTTCAGGCTGCAGGGATCATTTCTCACTGTGGAGACCTCCTTCCAACAGGAGCAGTAGTAGGTGGCTAAATGGAGGAGTTTTATTTTTGTGATCACCAACTCACAGACGTTCTGTTTTCTCAAAGCTGAGAAATCATCTTTCTGAGGATGATTGTCATCTGGATAAAATCGACCTTTTCTCCTATAAATAAACAGAATCCTTGTGAATGTTTCTGTGTCTTTCATCTGGTACCAGTACACATTATCTCTGTCACACTGGTCAGTTCCTCGACAGCTGAAGGAAACAGTTTCATCGACTCTCCTGGTCCATGTTAAATCCTCCTGAATCAGCTCTGCTGCCATGGCAACCAGCGCTGTAGAGACACAGACAGATAGATGAAGGTCAGTGTGACAGTGTTTGTTCCAGGTGGAGTTTGCTGGCTCCTGATTGGCTGGAAACACTCACCTGAACACAGACAGCACAGAGCAGCAGCTGGGAGGAAAAGCATTGTGTGCAGTGGTGTTTCCTCTGGTGAACCTGGGGAGAAGTGGCGCTCTGATGCAGCTGAGGCCAAACAAGGACGAGCTGTGAGATCAGACGAGGGCCGCGTGGTTTCTAACGGGTCCTCAGACCTCCCATCAGCCCCTGCGGCGGACAGATAAGGCTGTTAACATTTTTTGCATTCAAAGCAGCTCACTCTACTGTGTATAAATAACAGTGTCATCTGCGTAGAGTTGGACATTGATGAAGGCATTAGGCCCTCTCAGATACAAAGAGATTTGCGCTGCGCTGGCTGCTGGGTTCAAAGCAAAATAGGCAGAGTTTTCAATCTTGTACCGGGATTACACATCTAGTGGTTTTTGTTTTCAGCTTTCGGTCAGCAGCAAATGTGTATCTGCTCCATGCTAAGAAGCAAGCTCCAATACAAGTTCTGCTATTAAAAAGAAAGGGAGCAGCAAGGAAGACGAGGCTGTGGGTGCATGAAAACGTATTTCAACACATGCAACGGTGAGACAGTTGGTGTCCACTTCACATAACAAACCTAACCTATGTTTATACATATTGCCAACCTACAATAAGCTGCCTGATTACATAGGTTGTTTTATCCGCGCATCCCAAAACGACAAACATGACCGTTAACTACGTTACGTGAGTCATTTGACCTACATCACATGACAATTAACCCCATGATGAAATAATCAAAGTGTGGAGTTTGCGTGTCCGCGTGGGTTCTCTCCGGGTGCTCCGGCTTCCTCCCACCACCCAAAGACATGCAGGCTAGGTTAATTGGTGTCTAAAATTGTCCTTAGGTGTGAGTGGTTGTTTGTCTATGTGTGGCCCTGCGATGGACTGGCGACCTGTCCAGGGTGTACCCCGCCTTTCGCCCAATGTCAGCTGGGATAGGCTCCAGCCCCCCCGCGACCCTGTACGCAGGATAACAACGGATGGATGGATGAAACAATCAGTTAGGTTTAGGCAACAAAAACTACCTAGTTAGATTTAGGATAAAAAACTACTTTAGGTTAGGTTTAGGGAAACGTTTGGTTTGGTTTAAAATAGGTTCATTATGTAAGTCATGCAATGGGAGTCATGTGATGGAACTCAATAATAGTTACCTGACGGATGTCAATTGTTGCTATTTAAGTTAAAACACAAAATAAATCTACATTTACGTGGTTTCACATGGGACTCAAACACCATTCTCCAAAATTAAAGTTTGGGGTTTGATCCATCCAACCTTCTTACGTAAATTTTCTCCCTATTTATAATTTGTCACCCAACTTAGCTTCCTCCTTTGCTACCATTTTGAAGCCACTAGAGTTCACTGTCACAATATACTAAATATAATAGTACTAGTACTAGTAAATATAGTCAAAGTAAATATGTAACACGTCCTCACAGGCGCAGCTGTAGGGTTAGCCTGTTGACATGCATACAATTATGGTTTTTGGCACACACCCCTGTGATGGTTAGGGTCTGAGTGAGGGGCTTCGGGGTGCTGTCAATGCCTTTATCAGTAAAGGTAACGTAGTTAGCTAGCACTAACAGCAGCTAACAATAGCTAATCCTAGCAAGCTAACATTACAATAAATGTTTGTGCTAACACTAGCTAAGGCTACAGGAAACACTACAAAGAGCTACACTTAATAAATCCTAGAAAAAAACATTTTAAAAAAATGAATGCCAATGCTAGCGCTAATGACAAACATGTTTTCTTCTTTATTTAACCCTTATTTATTCAGGGAGCTAAGAGCAACCTCTCATTTGCAGAAAATCCCTGATCACAATCACACCTAGTAGCTGCCCAGTACAGTGGCCACTGAGCAGCTCCACTGGAGCAGAATGGGCCTTGCTCAAGGGCATTTCAGTGGTGGTAAATTTCTTTCCACACCCAGATTTATCCTGCCGGTCCAGGGATTGAACCGTCGGCCTCCCAGTCACAAGTTTGCTTCTCTAACCTTTGGGCCACCACTGTCTTTTGTTTCATCCAGGATCTGAATGCCAGTCTCTTGGGTGAAAGTCACCTAATCATCAAGCCATCCACCTAACCCACAACCACCTAAGTAGGAATTTTGTGGTATTTTTATTTATTTCCTACTCCTGGTGTTTTCCCTGGGCGCAAGCTCGACAAGCAGTTTACTGAGTGTGCACTTCGGTCGACACAACAGCAAATGGTCCTTGAAAAAATTGTATCCTTGTATAACGGGAAGATTTGCATTGTGAAGGAGCAGGTCGAAGCAGAGCATTGTTGCCTTCGGCTTGCGACTCTGGCTGAGATGTGTGGTGTAATGGTACAGGGATGTTGTAATATTATTTTGTTATTAGAAAAAGTAATGTGATTTTGCTACCTGTAAAAGCAATAGAAGTAAATCCCTCAGCTCAGTATGTTTGCAACTCTGGCTGAGATGGAGGTGAAATATGTGAACCTGGGCTGTGGTTTACTGCTCTCTTCCTGTCACAAACACTGTTTGACATCTGCTGGTTTTTGTTCAGGCTGCACGGATCATTTCTCACTGTGGGCAACACTTTTCCAACAGATGCAGTAGTAGGTGGCTGAATGGAGGAGTGTAATACTCGAGATCATCAAGTCGCAGCCGTACTCTTTTCTCAACGCAGAGAAATCTTTTTGCTGAGGATGATTGTAGCGGGAATTAAATTTCCCATCTGTCAGATCGATACGTAGAATCACTGTGAATGGGCCTGTTTTTGTCTTCTGGTACCAGTAGACATGTTTTTTATCACACCCGTCAGTTCCTCCACAGCTGATGGAAACCATTTCACCAACTCTCCTGGTCTGCGACAACTGGTCTTGAATCAGCTCTTCTGCCATGGCAACCAGCGCTGTAGAGACACAGACAGATAGATGAAGGTCAGTGTGACAGTGTTTGTTCCAGGTGGAGTTTGCTGG
>NW_025729800.1:0-4268 GCF_021292245.1 Micropterus dolomieu
ATGCTGTACCTCAGTACCCGCACGGAAAGGGCTTCGCAACGGGTGCAGGCAGCCCCCTCGAGAGCTGCCCGGGCGTGCTCCATCCCCAAACATGAGACACACATCTCATGAGACTCTCCATCCGTGATGTACCGAGGGCAAGAAAAAAACACACCTTCTGTACATCTGATTGCCGGACATGCTGGTAGACTTCTTCTTCAGGTAAGACACACTGCTTGTAGGACTGGAGCTTTCTTCAAACAACATACAGAGCGCCTGCTGAATAGAAAAAAGCTAATGATGAGTGTGTACAGGTGTGCTTTATACTCCTCCGGTTATTCCGTCACACCTTACCGTTCTAGCAACAAGCCAATAGGATTGGAGTGATTTCATTCACGTTCAGACTTGCTTCGCCTAGAGGCATTCCCATAGTGTCGTAACCGACGCAGTTCAAGTTCCCTCGAAGGGGAACCAAACAACAAACTTAACATAGGCAACAAAAACACCTTGGTGAAGACACTGAAGGTGTTCAAAACAAAAGAAAGGAGCTCAGAGCCAAGATACAAAGGGCCAAAATGGACTTTAAGCATAAGGTGGAGGACCAGTTTTGTACAGGGAACCCCAGACAAGCATGGAAGGCGCTTAACACAATGATGGGAAGGATGCCCAAAGGAGGAGATGATGACTTACTGGACACTCCCTGCTTTGTGAATGATCTTAACCGGTTTTATGGAAGATTTGACATTTCAGATTTTAAGGATAAGAGCAACGCCATTTGTCTCGGTGTACACAGAAACCCCATCATTCAGCTTTCAGAGCAAGAGGTTGGTACCTGCTCTGAAGGTGTGTGCCAGCCAGCTAGACTAAGACTGTCTTAACTAGATTATTTCAGTTTTTACTATATACCTGCACTGTACCTAAGACATGGAAACATTCGATCATAAGACCAGTACCCAAAAAAACAAGGTCTAAATCCCTGAATGACTTCTGCCCTGTAGCCTTAACCCCCATACTGGCTAAGTGCATGGAGAAGATTGTCAGCAAGTAACTTACCTCATGCATTAAAGAACAATTCGATCCATTACAGTTTGCTTACAGGACAAATAGGAGAACTGAGAATGCTACCCTTACCATGGTTAACATGGTTTCCAGTCATCTCCAGCAGAAAAACACGTATGCATGTATTTTATTTATAGATTTTAAGAATGATGCTGTGTCTGATTATTATTAGGTTTCCTGGCTGGAGCAATGGTGTAGGTCTAGCTATCTGGCAATCAATGTTGTGAAAACAAAGGAGCTGATTTTACATCATGCAGAACCATCCCTGTCGCTTACTCTCTGTGGTCAAACAGTGGAGATAGTAAACAGTTTTAAGTATCTAGGTACACATGTGGATGACAAATTGAGTTTCACTGAAAATACTGATTGCATCTGTAAAAAAGCTGGGCAGAGAATGTTTTTAATTAGGAAACTGAAGGAGTTTGTTGTCAGTCAAAACATCCTGGAGAAAGTGTATGTCAGCCTGATATAGAGTATTCTCGTTTTTAAAATCTCGGTCTGGTTCGGTTATTTAACACAGCAGGAAAGGTAATAGGCCGGCAACAAAAGTCACTGGATGACCTTCACAGTACAGCTCTACACAGAAAGGCCCAGAGCATCATTGGTGACAATAAACACCCCCTCCATATTGAGTTTGAGCTGCTCCCTTTAGGATGACAATACAGTACGCCTCTGGCAAACAGGAATATCTATAACCGATCTTTTATACCTAGTGCAATAAATTTAATGAGTAAACTGCACTAAATGGTATTTTTCTGTACAGAAAGTATATTGTACACGGTGTGTATGGGATAAACTGCAATGATGTGATATGATGTTTGTATGTTTATATATGTTCATGTTTGTATAGTGATGTTTTTATAGGTCTGGTGAGACCAAAGACAATTTTCCAGCCTTGGCTGGACAATAAAGTGGTATTTTATTCTATTCTACTCTACCACGATACCAACAGCAATATAGCATTATTGGATTTATTTTAAAACATTATTAATTAACCATTATTGAAATGGCATCATTACTTGTTTATTATCATTCTGTTGAATAAGAGATTTAGTTATGTGCCAAGAGATTTTCGTGGAGTTGGAGCACTGTGGAGGTAAACTCCTCAGACTTCCGTGTGTCTGATGAATACAGGCAGTGTTCCTTAAGCAGAGTCAGGCACACCAGCCTCATGTGAATTCATGAGGGCAGAGGATTGGGAGTGACTCTCCTCTCATGCTGACAGCTCTCCTGGAGTGAATCACTAAATGGGCCTGGAGCTCCCTGGGGAGAGTGCAGCTGAAACACATCCGCGACTGCCAACAGAGGGTAACCTGGATGAGGAAATTCACTCAAAATCCTGACATTGTTTTATAGAAAATCAAGGATAACTCTACATCTGAGCATCAACCCAGATAGATACACTTGTAAAGAAACCCCCAAAGGGGGCTGCGGGAGGGGGAAGACAGCAGGGATTAATTGGGGTTCCGCAATAGATACTTTTATGGCTCTCTGAGTTTTCTGCTGTGGACTATCACCTGCTCTCCTTCACTGCGCCCAAATGCAAATGTCACCTAGCAAACAGAGCGCAATGTAAAAGTCAAAGTTGGTTGTTCTTTGTGTTCATGGGAGACAAACAACAGCATTCTTTCTCTATCCCATGAAATGAAATGAAAATCCTAACACTGAAGCTGAGGTGAAAGACTTGATAAGCCTTGAGGAAGATGTCCCCCCGATTATATAAGTCATTAAATGATGATGTAATGAATGAGTTCACAGGAATATAGGAGAGTGGAATTATTGTATTTAATACACACCGTGGGCTACTAAGGTGCTGGTCCAGTATTGTACTGGACACACTTAAAGCTATATTGCTTTATTAGCTTCTAAATGTAATTTTTGTTAGCACACAGTTCCCTATTTACTTATCCAGTAGACACAGAGCAACATTAGCATTTCTTTGGGGTTGCATTTCAGGCCAATTGATGGATGTAAGTCTTTCCTTTTAGCTCTATTTTGGTCTCCAAACTCTGTAGCTGCTAAATGCTCCACTATGTTCACCAGCCAGTCGCTAACTTTGTCTGTCTGCTGTTCTAAACAGTTCTTTAGCGCTAAGAGCTGCAGAGTAGGGTGATAGGCACTCTGTGCAAACCTTTTATATAATAAGTATAGCCATTGTTAATGTAAAAATATTTATTAGGTCAGTAACACATCATAACGGCTTAGCTTTAGAATGGCGTACTCCAAAAACATTTATCAACAATTGTATATATACAAATGTATATACATAGCTGATGCTGATTTTCACCACATGCTTTTCTGTTGTCTCTTTCAGTATTTAGTTTATATTTTTACCATTTCAATAAGCAAAAATGCCAGGCATACAGGTGAAGTTTTAGAGCTCCCACAAACTCTCATTTACTATGTTCTGAGACAATTGCATTCAGGTACAACTTAAAATGATTAAGTCTAACCTACGATTGTTTTACAGGATCAACTTTAAACTTAAGATATATTAGGTCAGTGTGTTTGAACTCAGTAAAAGTCTGTGATCTCAAGTGTGCCGACTACGTATTGCCCTCAAAGTATGGCTGGCTGTAGAGTCAATGTGTACATTTGCTAAAAATACGTTGACTCAATGTTCACCACAGCTGCAGACACACTGCATACCATCCATCCATTTGTCAGGTAATACCATATACCATAAATATTGTTGCTGTTGCTGCACTGTAGGTTCTCTAGTCCATGCATTATGTAGCAGTGCGGAATTTTCACCCTGGCGTTGTCACCATTGCATCTCTTATACTAACTCGTGTCATTTTCTCAGAGGATGTTGCGACGTATTCTGTCTAACTGACACTGAGACATAATGTAAGCAGTGTGGACGTCAAACTTGCCCAGTCATGGAGCATTACTTTCTGTTTATTGCTCTGATTTATAAAACTTGGATGTGGATGAGCAAAGATTCAGTCATAATACTGTAGTGAATCATGTTTAGTATTCAGTACTGTACTTGTGCCTCGTTGCATATGATTTCTTGTGCCAGCGCCATTTGACTCATAGGCTGATTGTAAATTCCACTTCATTACACTGATAATCTGAAACAAAATGAGTTTCTAAATTTTTGAGTTTTTAAATTTTAGCGCTGAGTTGCTGTGTTTATCTTTTTTTAAAGGGCATATTGTGATATTGCTCATACAGCTTAAATGTTGAAGTAGTTTAGTAGTACTGTGTAATGTAACTTCAATAAA
>NW_025729801.1:0-1023 GCF_021292245.1 Micropterus dolomieu
ATTGTATATATACAAATGTATATACATAGCTGATGCTGATTTTCACCACATGCTTTTCTGTTGTCTCTTTGAGCCCCTTATAAAGGGGAGTTGGTAACACTCCTTGTTACGGAAGCAGCAATACAATAAGTTCTTCTTCTTACTGCATCAGTATTTAGTATTAAGTTTTAGAGCTCCCACAAACTCTCATTTACTATGTTCTGAGACAATTGCATTCAGGTACAACTTAAAATGATTAAGTCTAACCTACGATTGTTTTACAGGATCAACTTTAAACTTAAGATATATTAGGTCAGTGTGTTTGAACTCAGTAAAAGTCTGTGATCTCAAGTGTGCCGACTACGTATTGCCCTCAAAGTATGGCTGGCTGTAGAGTCAATGTGTACATTTGCTAAAAATACGTTGACTCAATGTTCACCACAGCTGCAGACACACTGCATACCATCCATCCATTTGTCAGGTAATACCATATACCATAAATATTGTTGCTGTTGCTGCACTGTAGGTTCTCTAGTCCATGCATTATGTAGCAGTGCGGAATTTTCACCCTGGCGTTGTCACCATTGCATCTCTTATACTAACTCGTGTCATTTTCTCAGAGGATGTTGCGACGTATTCTGTCTAACTGACACTGAGACATAATGTAAGCAGTGTGGACGTCAAACTTGCCCAGTCATGGAGCATTACTTTCTGTTTATTGCTCTGATTTATAAAACTTGGATGTGGATGAGCAAAGATTCAGTCATAATACTGTAGTGAATCATGTTTAGTATTCAGTACTGTACTTGTGCCTCGTTGCATATGATTTCTTGTGCCAGCGCCATTTGACTCATAGGCTGATTGTAAATTCCACTTCATTACACTGATAATCTGAAACAAAATGAGTTTCTAAATTTTTGAGTTTTTAAATTTTAGCGCTGAGTTGCTGTGTTTATCTTTTTTTAAAGGGCATATTGTGATATTGCTCATACAGCTTAAATGTTGAAGTAGTTTAGTAGTACTGTGTAATGTAACTTCAATAAA
>NW_025729802.1:0-1005 GCF_021292245.1 Micropterus dolomieu
CGCCTGAGAGATTCACCTGAGAGATTCACCTGAGACACTCGCCTGAGAGATTCACCTGAGACACTCGCCTGAGACACTCGCCTGAGAGATTCACCTGAGACACTCGCCAGAGAGATTCGCCTGAGAGATTCACCTGAGAGATTCACCTGAGACACTCGCCTGAGAGATTCACCTGAGAGATTCACCTGAGACACTCGCCTGAGAGATTCACCTGAGACACTCGCCTGAGACACTCGCCTGAGAGATTCACCTGAGACACTCGCCAGAGAGATTCGCCTGAGAGATTCACCTGAGAGATTCACCTGAGACACTCGCCTGAGAGATTCACCTGAGAGATTCACCTGAGACACTCGCCTGAGAGATTCACCTGAGACACTCGCCTGAGACACTCGCCTGAGAGATTCACCTGAGACACTCGCCAGAGAGATTCGCCTGAGAGATTCACCTGAGAGATTCACCTGAGACACTCGCCTGAGAGATTCACCTGAGAGATTCACCTGAGACACTCGCCTGAGAGATTCACCTGAGACACTCGCCTGAGACACTCGCCTGAGAGATTCACCTGAGACACTCGCCAGAGAGATTCGCCTGAGAGATTCACCTGAGAGATTCACCTGAGACACTCGCCTGAGAGATTCACCTGAGAGATTCACCTGAGACACTCGCCTGAGAGATTCACCTGAGACACTCGCCTGAGACACTCGCCTGAGAGATTCACCTGAGACACTCGCCAGAGAGATTCGCCTGAGAGATTCACCTGAGAGATTCACCTGAGACACTCGCCTGAGAGATTCACCTGAGAGATTCACCTGAGACACTCGCCTGAGAGATTCACCTGAGACACTCGCCTGAGACACTCGCCTGAGAGATTCACCTGAGACACTCGCCAGAGAGATTCGCCTGAGAGATTCACCTGAGAGATTCACCTGAGACACTCGCCTGAGAGATTCACCTGAGAGATTCACCTGAGACACTCGCCTGAGAGATTCACCTGAGACACTCGCC
>NW_025729803.1:0-930 GCF_021292245.1 Micropterus dolomieu
AAGTAATTCAGTATGTTATGAAAGACTGCGACGGACCATCTTCGGGTAGCTGCTCCAGCACAGTATTTTCTTACAATCTTATCTAGCAAAGTCCACTCAACCATGTTCTTGTTGAAGAAGTGAAGTGTCTCTGAGGCAGGGATATCCATTTACGTAGATGTTTTGTCTCCACATCAGCAGCAGTCCAGAACTTGATTCCGAATTTGTCAGGTTTCCTCAACATGTATTGGGTGAACCATAATTTCTGCCCCCTGGTTTATATGAAGCAATGCTGTTGTTCAGCCAGTGCTACACCTCAGTCACAGTGGCAAACTTGTTGCCTGACAGGTGGATCCATCTCATTTTTGTTTGGTCACACATGGTGGTGCTAAAAAAAGGAATCTATCATTCATTTGACCACAAATTCTCCTCATCCATATTACTCCCGCTGTGCACTCCCCTGGCTAAGAGCAGTGCAATAAAGGCCTCTCTCAGAACTCTCCTTGCTTGTCTCATGCCCAAGCTCACACCGTCCTTGCAGTGGTTGAGCAGACACTCAAGAATATATAAATATGTTAGTTTGCCATACTTGCAGCATTGTATTATAGTATTAGTGTATCTTTTTGTATACTTGTACATTTTTTGATCTTCTTACTTATTATATATTTATATATATATATATATATGTGTGTGTGTGTGTGTATATGTGTGTGTGTGTGTGTATATGTATGTATGTATGTATGTATATGTATATATATATATATAATGTGTGTGTATATATGTATATGTGTGTGTATATATGTATATGTGTGTGTATATATGTATATGTGTGTGTATATATGTATATGTGTGTGTATATATGTATATGTGTGTATATATATATGTGTGTATATATATATATATATGTATATGTATATATATATATATATATATATATATATGTATATGTAT
>NW_025729804.1:0-708 GCF_021292245.1 Micropterus dolomieu
ATTACTGGTTCTGTTTTCATGTTTGACTGTTATTCCTGTAATATTCCTGTAATATTCCCATTTACTCACACTGTTGTATTCCCTTTAGTTAGTCAATAAATTTCACCTTGATGACAGTGATTTCTGTGTGTACTGTTTAGCGTCCTCGGTCCCTGTACAGAGGATTCGCCCTGACTGAGACTGACTAATTGAGTAACCCAACAATTTTGCATTTTTGAATCATTAATTACTAACAAATTACCAGAAATTTGTACAATTAAGCTATACTCAAGGTCCATAAAGCCTTGAGCGGACAGCATATCTTTAGGTGGTGCCTCTGGAAACGAGTGTATGAATGAATATTTTGAATATTAATAATAACTTTATTAACATTGGCCCACGTAGGTACACTACAATAAATAAAGTTTACTTACTTACTATGTATAAAGGATTGGGGAGACAGAATTCTATATCATTAGGTCGCATCACTGTGACACTTTTTGTTTTCTTCAACAATCTCTTCTTGATCCAATCCCTCCAAATATTACAATATTAAATCTGAGGAGAAGAAAGTACATATTTTTTCAGACATATGATTGGGGATTAGGACTAAATTACAAGAAAATATGTGTGTAGATTATCATATGCAATGGCCTTGAGTCATTCAACCCAGCTGAATACCAATGGGAGATTTTGGACCTATGTGAGACAGCACTCTGCACCACCATC
>NW_025729805.1:0-751 GCF_021292245.1 Micropterus dolomieu
AACCTGAAACTGCTGCAGGAAACTGAACAGTGAAGTTTGTCTGAGCTGTCAGAGTTCACTACACTTCAGTGGAAAGGCTTGTAAAGAACAAATGATCAGTAAGGCTTTCTAAAAAAACTAATTCAATTCAGCTTTATTGGCACAAATGTAAAACAACAAGATTGCCAAAGCTACAAATAAATTATAAAAGGACAATTCATTTCATACAGTTCATTAAATAAAGTAAATAAAAAAAAGTGTGTTTGTGTGTAAAAAAATTTAAAATAATAACAATGATAAAAATATAAATATTAAAAATAAATAAAACCCTAAAAGTTTGTTTGTGTGTAAAATATTTTTAAATAAAACCCTAAAAGTAATAAATGACACAGTAGAAGTGTGTGAGTGTATGTAAATAGAAAACAATAATTAAAAATTGTATAACAATACTGTATGTATACAGTTTCAACACATAAGAGATTCTACAGGATATCCGGACATACTTTTAAATATTTGCTCACATGTGAGGTTCTTCTGCTTATTTACAACCCAAATCATCTATAATGTGACTCCCATTTTTTAAAATGTTGTATATTCAGGGGCAATACACCTCTGCACCGGTTTAAACTAGACTAGATGAAGTGACAGAATGGAGGCTACACCGCCTCCCTACGGCATGATTAGCATTTGTTTGTGGTCTATAAACTCCTCTGATGACGGGACCTGAACCTCGTAATGTAGGTGAAGATATTACAGGGTGAGGATGAGTATA
>NW_025729806.1:0-647 GCF_021292245.1 Micropterus dolomieu
ATGATTTACCAAGAAACAGGAAGTTGTTATAACTTCAATACACATGCTCACATCTGTTCCAAATTTGAAATGGATAATAAGAGTCCTGCCCTGAACACATCCATCTGCCATCATTCACTCGAAGTCATATCACCACCTGCTGGCAACAGGAAATGTCACTTTTTACGCTACAACGTACTACTCCTGGCAGGTTTGGCCATATCAACTTCAAATCTGTCCCAAAAAAACCTTAACACATTGACGATGCCGTGTTGTAAAAACTTGTGAGTTTTCGGTTAACGGCGTGGGAGTGGCGTGGCGGCGGCATGGTAGCAAAGTTCCATGCTTTGCCATGACACAGAAAATTGTTGAGTGTTGCTACTCAGTTTAATAAGAGTCCCTCCCTGAACACATGTACATGGCAATTTCACACATAGTCATAGCGCCACCTGCAGGCAACAGGAAGTGACCTTTAATGAAGCAGCCCCCGTGGCACGTTTCACCTACATGTATGAAATTTATTTGGCACATGTATCATGTCCAGGCGTACCAAAAAGTCTCTTGGAGTGTGGCCATTTTGAATTTTGTGGTCATTTTTGGATGATTTACACATTAGTCAGACTGACTTCAGATTTGTGCTGTGCAGTCTAAACCCTTTGATGATTAAA
>NW_025729807.1:0-633 GCF_021292245.1 Micropterus dolomieu
GCACCATGAAAGATTCACCAGATGTTTCAGCTGCTGCTGAGCTCAACTTCTCACACTAATGAAGCAGAAAGTAAATCAGAGCAACACCAGAATCCATCCTGACCTGAGACACGGGGACAGACGGTAACTTCAACCCTGCGGGCAGTCGGAGGACGCACAGCTGTTACTGTGATGTAGAGACGTGTTACAGATTAATGACTCACTTCTCTGTTACTGGTTGCTCTGCCTGTTCCGGGATCAAACGTACGGCTGAACCGAAGCGCACTGATTTTTTACTGCGCTGACGAGGTGAGTAAAACCTCTGACACGCCCAGCAGACGGGAGAAAACAAACCTTCAAGCCCGCAACATTTCAAATAAACATGTTCAGTCTGAAAACATTGCAGACCGTTTTGAGGCTGAACTCGCCCCTGGTTACAGGCTTGTCAGGACCCGCCCTACTCTGTACTGCACAAATGCAACTCCCATCAAAGATCTTATAGAAGTGAGATGCTTCACTCGGCAGCTAAACCGGAGCATTCGACACACAGAGTGAAACAAGGAGCTGCAGCAAAGTGCAGTCTGACAAAAATATGGTGTTAAAATGAAGCCGTGTGAACCTGCTCTGCTGCAACCCCTGAAGAACACGATGAAC
>NW_025729808.1:0-623 GCF_021292245.1 Micropterus dolomieu
AAGTAATGTTCACACTGGCTGAAATAAAGGATCTGACGGCGGCCTGTTTCACATCTTTACTGAGCGACAGTTTTGTGTGAAATGAATTAAAGTCCCAAATACAGGCCGGGTCAGTTCAGTGACTGAAGACAGAGTTTTTAATTAATACAATTTATCCTACTTTATTCAACTATTCCACTATAGTTACTTTAATTTTACAGACAAACATATGATCAGCCTATTAAATCTGACTTGTTGTGGTTTAAAGGCCCCTCAGACGCTCACAGGAGAGTCGAGCGACTCAGGCTGAAACTCTGCTGCGACTCACGTGAGGTCTTCAGGTACGAATAATAAACTTGCAAACAAAACTAACGCTGAAGCCCAGAAAACATTTTCTTATGTTGTTGCACCATGATAAAAAAACACGTTTCAGGACCTTGAAGGCGACAGAATATACGTTTGATCCTTCAAATAGGTTTTGCTGGAGTATTTGTACACTGTGGTGTTGTTGCGTGAGTGTTTCTTCCACCGCTGATGTAAAGCAGCTAAAGAGCAGCTGACAGAGTGAAACGCATGCAGAGTTTTCCTGTCGTCTTCTTTCAGGTCGGCGAGCGGCGACCTCCTGCAGACGCCCGCTGTGTGCG
>NW_025729809.1:0-1668 GCF_021292245.1 Micropterus dolomieu
AACACCACCTACTAATACAACTGTTACAGGTATTGTTTCATTGACAAAATGGGGTAAGGAGGCACTTTGGATTGCCCTATGATCCATCCAAATGATATCTTACATTATGGATTACATTCACCTTTTATCAGATGAACACCACTGTTGGCATTGTGCCATTTGGTGGCTAATATTTCTATACAATTTCAAACTCAAACATGATGCTAATTGTACTACAGAGGATTGTTGCATTGGGTCAAGGACGAAGCAACGGAATTTAAGTTGCTCTTCGGTATAGGCATAGACGAGGACAGAAAGAATTGTGACTTTCAGGCACTAGAAAGTGAAACATTAATTAAAAAGCCTTAATTATAACTTTACCCAATGTATAACTTCAGAGTCCATTGATTTCTTCTGGCAGTCCATGAGCATGATGTTTGTGAAGTTCAAAATCCTAAACGTAATCTGGGGCAGGAAAAGAGAAGAGATGTATCTACATAATTTGTGAGGACAGCATGTTCACTTATTTTATAAAGATTTATTAATTATAGTAACATTTAAACTGTTACCTTTTCAGCTACTAGTGTAACCAGCCAAAATACCACAATTGGCTCTAATACATCATGTTTCCCCTTCCCTAGCTCCAACCACAGCCTTGACAACGACTACCAGTACCGAGGGTACTACCCCTGTTCCCACCGAGACCAGTGCCAGCACAAATGCTACGAGTACCCTTTCAACAGCCAGTGCAACTACTACTACACCTGCAGTTACAACACCACCTACTAATACAACTGTTACAGGTATTGTTTCATTGACAAAATGGGGTAAGGAGGCACTTTGGATTGCCCTATGATCCATCCAAATGATATCTTACATTATGGATTACATTCACCTTTTATCAGATGAACACCACTGTTGGCATTGTGCCATTTGGTGGCTAATATTTCTATACAATTTCAAACTCAAACATGATGCTAATTGTACTACAGAGGATTGTTGCATTGGGTCAAGGACGAAGCAACGGAATTTAAGTTGCTCTTCGGTATAGGCATAGACGAGGACAGAAAGAATTGTGACTTTCAGGCACTAGAAAGTGAAACATTAATTAAAAAGCTTTAATTATAACTTTACGCAGTGTATAGCTTCAGAGTCCATTGATTTCTTCTGGCAGTCCCTGAGCATGATGTTTGTGAAGTGTTGTGGTTTCGGACAGAACGGACCCAAACGCAATGCTTGTCAGTTTGCAAAAGAGGTTTATTGAGGGGAAAAAAGGGAGAGGAGAGACGAGAGGTGAAAAGGCATAAGTTGGACGCCGGTGGGTGCGGAGGGCCGAGGAGCTGGCGGGGCTGGCAAGGCTCAAGTGAGGCGACCGAGAGGGGGCAGGAGGCTGAGGCAAGAGGGGCGAGGAGCGTGGAGGGAAGCCGGGGGAACGCCGCGGAGGCGAGGGGAGAAGGCAGGTAGGCAAGCCCAGCTGACTGAGTGGATGGCGGAGGTGAGTGGACCTGGCGGGGAGAGAGAAAAGACAGGGTTAGTTTCGGGAGACAACAGGTCAGAGAACAAGGTATCAGAGGGCTTAGAACGCAGAAGTGGCACCATGACTGGAGTGACGACGATCAAGCGGAGATGGAGTGGAGAACCGGGGTAGAAATACTGTTGAAGATGAGGCTGATGGCTGGCAGGTGTGGC
>NW_025729810.1:0-3638 GCF_021292245.1 Micropterus dolomieu
ACCCTATAGAAAATCTATGGGGTATTGTGAAGAGGAAGATGTGATACGCCAGACCCAACAATGCAGAAGAGCTGAAGGCCACTATCAGAGCAACCTGGGCTCTCATAACACCTGAGCAGTGCCACAGACCGACTGATCGACTCCATGCCACGCCGCATTGCTGCAGTAATTCAGGCAAAAGGAGCCCCAACTAAGTATGATTGGACTGCACCATTCACCAGAGGAACTTCTCTCAAGAGGGCCCACTATATCCATGCCTATTCTTTCAAATGGTGTGTCTATTATAGGCAATGGCTGAAGTCGGGCACGGGCCACTCCTTTGTTTGAGGTCAATGGACATATCTGACATGATACACAAAACTGCTGTACTTGAGTGTACATGCCTGACTACACAAATCGCCTAGCAATTCTATTTAGAGACTTTTGAAATGCTAAATGGCCTGCCCAGGGGATTGAATGACCAAGTTCAATGACTTTCTGCCTAAGAGCCTGTGGCAAAGCAATGGCCTCAGTCTTGCCTTTGCACTGATAA
Source organism: Micropterus dolomieu (assembly GCF_021292245.1). Lineage (NCBI taxonomy): Eukaryota > Metazoa > Chordata > Actinopteri > Centrarchiformes > Centrarchidae > Micropterus > Micropterus dolomieu. The sequence continues at coordinate 533 of NW_025729810.1, forward strand.
AGAATACCATCTCTCACGGCATAGGTTGCTTCTGCAAGAACATCTGTTCGTCCCTGCTTCTTCCCTTCAACCGCTGAGACTTTATCAAACCAGGGCTTTAAGGTCGGGTCAGTCTGCTGCTGTGCTGATAAATCAGAGGGCACATCAAACTCCAGAAACTGAGTGGGCTTCATGTGCTGTACAACTTCTGGCCTAGCTTATCCCTTCTCCTCTGAGCTCTGGACTTCTGCTAGGCTTGCAGCCTCCTCTGCAGACTTAGGAGCCCGTTCCTGTATCCACACCTCCAACTCCGGATTCACCATCCTCAGAAACTGCTCCAGGATCATCACTTCAGAAATGTCCTTCACAGTGGATTTCTCTGGTTTCACCCACTTGTGAAACAAGTTTTTAAGGCGGACATATAGTTCCCTTGGAGTCTCATCTCATTCCCAGTAACTAGTAGTGTAACGGATTACTATTTCTAAAACAGTAATATTATTACAGGTACCAATCCAAGTAACGCTGCGGTACTGAGTTACTGAATGCACCACCCTTGGCATGAATTCACAACATGGCGGCAGGTCAGCTGCACTGGACCTGATGTTATTCAAGTCAGCTGTTAGTATAATGTTACTAAATTACTTACATAATCTCAGCAAATTCAATAAATTTTCACATACTGTATAGTTTAAAGCTAGTTTAGGCCTATTATGTATATTATGTTCCAGTGACCAGTTCCATATTGTTATTCGAGTGACCAGTGTTGGGAAGTAACTGTTACACGTTCTTAGAGAATATAAGCAAGATACACAAATGGCATCAGATTATTGGACAGGATAAATACAGAGTGACATTTATACATTCAACGGCATTTCAGACGATGGCCTGTAATACTTATTTTGTCCATTTGGGGGAGCGTGGGTTACATGACGATAGCTTTGATTCATTAAAATGAATAACGGTCAGGGATCCTTGCTGCAAATTAAAACACTGCGAAATTAACTTATTTAGATTCTTTTCAACAACAAATAACACCAACATGGTAACATAACTATTCAAATGGAGGCAAACGCCACCACTAACTTAGCAAGGATTATTGTTTAAACAGAACAACAGTTTATAATGAAACATTGTTTTAGCTCAAGAAGGCAGGAGTCGTTCGTGTCTCCCTATGGCAACCCTGGCTTATCACATTTGCACATCAGCTAAAAGAAGAGAAGGGAGTGGCGTTTTATGGCTCAGCCATTCTGTGGGAAAAGGGATCAGAAAGGGTGGTACTTTGATGTCCTGAGGTACCCTATGGAGGGAGAGGGGTTGGACAATTCCTTTGCTGTCCTGCTAAGTGTCTCTATTGACACCTTTACGGCGAGAGGGGTTCACTAAGGCTCTTTGAATACACGGTCCTTAAGTGATGCATGTCTGATTGAGTCTCTGCAGCCCCTTACCAAACCCCAGGCGATGTCTCTAGTTTTTTGCATGTCAAAAGGCCAACTCCTGGGGAGGAAAACTCCCCCCCCCCCCCTTTTTCTCAGAGAGAGAGAGGGAAGGAATTTTGAGTCTCCAAATTATTTGATATAACATGCACAAATCCACACTGTTGGTACACTATATTATATGCCGCCTATACCTCCTGGGTCTGCACCCATTTACCTAAACGCCACAATACTTACCTCTGACATGCATATCCTGTGTTCTTCTTCTCTATTTCCTTACAATTCTCTTGTATTGATTGCATTCATTTCTAAACTATTACTTCTACTTACCCCACTGATGCCATACGTTAGCTCTCTCTAGTATTTTGTTGCTGCTCTTACTTGTATCTATTTTCACTTGTAAATCTCTTATTACTGTATGTTATATGTTCCTTAAATGTAAGCCGCTTTGGATAAAAGCGTCTGCCAAATGAGTAAATGTAACGTGTGTGTCTGTCAGTGTGTGAGTGTGTAGGGGGGGGGGTGTATGTGTGTGCATGAGCCTGTCAGGAAAATTATTTTTTTGTGAGAGTGGGATGCCCCACCAGTGCCACACCGACCCCAGCAGCAGGCAGGTGAGAACCCCAGCAGCCAGGGCAGCCCACGTTGATGTGTTGTACCATGACTGCACATACAGTATGTGTTTGTGTATGTGTGCGTGTGAGTGACCTCACTTTCCCTGTCTGTATTAGCAACATGCATTTCTCATTGAGCTGCATCAAGCAAAACAACACTAAGAATATTAAACATTACAATTTTTGTTTTCATTGCAACTTGGAGTTTTACAGACATTCATCTGTTGATGCATGTTGATAATGTAAAGAGGAAGGAAGCCAGGACAGCTTTTACCATACCAACTACCCCAACCACAGAGAGACAAAGACCACATCCTCCCTTTTTCATTTGAAATGTTTATTGTGACCAACAGACATACAGGACTTCTCATGTATGTGATCTACCTGCTGATGTGATTTTACAGATGTGAATAGAAACTATGAGTTTAACAGCAGCAGCGAGTGGATTTGTTGTCTTCCTTCTCTCTGTACAAGGTACTGTCCATCTACATTTATATTGTGAGGCATTACCAGACATTCACTTCTCTTTCTTTAAATTGAAGTCTTTACAACACAACCAACACAGAGCTGTGTCTGTTCTTTACACCAGCAGCATCTCTTTGCAGTTAAACCTTAACAATGTAAACTTCATAAACTGAAGTTCACGAAATGTGATTATGAACAGTATGAGTTGTGTGATTGTGTCGACTTTTAAAAGCCATCTCCCGTCAGATGCTTAAAGAAATGATCTGATACAGTTTACCTCATTTGTGAACACAGCTATAACTTCCACTTTTATAATAATGGATAGAAATGAAGTGCGCAAAGAGTAACAGGCAAACAGCATGGATAAACAGTTTAGATATTTGGCTAAAGGTACTGTATAAATGGTTGTTGACAATGGGTTCATCTCACTTGGCCCTGGGGTGTTTGACAAAAAAGGTCTGGAACCACAGCGCTCTAAGTTGGTTCATTGATCACTTAGTCTCCCACATTACCAGTTTCCTTGTTATAACATCTGTGTGAGTTATGTGTACTTAGTATATGCTCACCTGATTACAACATTTACATTTATTCATTTAGCTGACGCTTTTATCCAAA
>NW_025729810.1:3658-7330 GCF_021292245.1 Micropterus dolomieu
TGTGATTATGAACAGTATGAGTTGTGTGATTGTGTCGACTTTTAAAAGCCATCTCCCGTCAGATGCTTAAAGAAATGATCTGATACAGTTTACCTCATTTGTGAACACAGCTATAACTTCCACTTTTATAATAATGGATAGAAATGAAGTGCGCAAAGAGTAACAGGCAAACAGCATGGATAAACAGTTTAGATATTTGGCTAAAGGTACTGTATAAATGGTTGTTGACAATGGGTTCATCTCACTTGGCCCTGGGGTGTTTGACAAAAAAGGTCTGGAACCACAGCGCTCTAAGTTGGTTCATTGATCACTTAGTCTCCCACATTACCAGTTTCCTTGTTATAACATCTGTGTGAGTTATGTGTACTTAGTATATGCTCACCTGATTACAACATTTACATTTATTCATTTAGCTGACGCTTTTATCCAAAGCGACTTACAATTGCTATACATGTCAGAGAACATACATGCTGTCGTAGAATTACTAATATCTACTTTGTCATCTGTGTTTTGAGGGCCACCTTAAAGCCACCTTAAAGCACAGGTGAAATAAATGAGGACCAGGGATGGTTGTAACTTGAGTCAGCTGTAATGCGTATAATTTCTCCAATCAGGAACAAGTTACGAATCACCTGATTCACTCTGCAGATGCCCAATTTAATCCTTATATCACATGTAAAAAAGTAGTAACAAGGTAAGAAAGTATTTGTTTTTACATTTGATTTATTTTTGTTAAATTAATCAAACTTAAATCATGTTTATTGTGTGTCTATGTAGATATTTTTCATGCAAGTTGTTAGTGCTAATGTTTTAGTGGTGAGCTGTAAGCTAGTTCATGGCTACAAGAGAGAGGTTAATTGTAACAACAATGAAAATGTTACAACCTACTCTAAGAAAATATTTAGTTGTATTTATATGTTTTCTTAGAATTTCATGTCTGAGACACACACAGTAATGTTTAAATGTTTTATTATTATGTTCAAATGTTAGTGTAAGAATTTTAGGCTTCTCAGGGCCCATGAGGCCTGAACTCCAGTAGTGCCATGTGTCTGTCAGCACTGTGCAGCAAGACAAGCACAAACACACACTCACTGTCAGAAGCCAGCAGTGTCTCCTACTCATCCGTTGTCTTGACCTCTGTTTTCCACCGTTCCCCTTGTTTCCTGTCTGTTACCCTGTCTGGATGTGGCTACACCCTCTGGCTCATGCTGCCAAGCTCCAGCTACGCACCTGAGCCTCGTTCCACTAATCAGTTCCTGCTGTATCCAAAGCGACTTACAATCTTTCATCGGATCGTCAGTTAACCTGAGTGGATCACTTCTAACTGGAAGCCCCAGCCCCAGCCCAGTTTGGAGACCTATTCCCCTGCTTGCCGCTTCCTGGTGGCCACTCTGCCCAGCTCCAACACTTTAATGCTTAACCACCGTCGGTTGCACGCCGTGGAGGCTCCCTCCGATCTAGACACCATTCTCCAATCCTCCTGCATGGTGGCCTGCATGGTTGCCGCACCCTGGTGGCCACTACGCTTTCCTGCCTAAGCCACCTTCTGTTGCACGCTCTAATAAACTGTGTTGACTGTTCACTATTTAGCCCTTGACTGTTCACTATTTAGCCCTGTCCTTGTGTGCTTTTGAGTCCAGAATTATCAGTTCTTAACAGAACGATCTGGCCAAAAGCATGGGCTCAGGCAGGGGCAACTGCTTGGTCCACATGAACAAATGCTCCAGACGCTTTTGGATTCCAACCAGGCGATGGTTAACATGGTAACCCAAATAACCTCACAGATGGCCATTTCAACCTGCCCCAGCAGATCAGCTCAGTCAGTACACCACCCCAATCCCCCAGAATGCAACTTTCTGTATAAATTCATCATTCATTCTTCATTTGATCTTTTCAACCCTTTGTCCGCTGGTTCTTTGCCACAACTGGCTGAGCAGGCAGAACCCCCATGTTGATTGGAATGCCGGAAAAATAGTGAGTTGGAGCTCATATTGCCATTCCACCTGCCTTCGGTCTGTTGCCAGTAGAGATTTATCCTTTGTACCAGTTGAATACCACGACTTACACAACAGTGTTCAGCAAAGATTTGACCCTTTCACTACCTCACATCGCCCCTATGACTGCCCCATTGATCTCCTCTCTGGTGCCTCCATAACAGCTTAAAATCTGTCGTGCCCCGAAAGGGAGTCCATGGAGCGGTATCTGTAGTACTCAGTAGCAGCTGCCATAATCCACCCTTCTTCCTCTGCAGTGGGAGCTAGCTTCTTTTTTGTAGGCAAGAAGGATGGCTCCCTCTGGCCATGTATTGACTATAGTGATGGGAAAAGTCACGTTTTTGAAAGACTTGTGTCCCCAAATGTCATTCATTAAAATAAACTAATCTTTTTTTGTGTCATTTCAATCATTTCGTTCATTTGAACTAGGCCAGTTATTGCGGCGCTGCAGCCCTCTAGTGGGCGATTTTTTTTTTTTTAAACAGCGCAGTTCTCAAACACAGAAAGGCTGCCTGGCTTGCTCTAATTGACAAAGTATAATGCACAAATTCACCTCTTGATGTTTCTCTATCATGGTAAAAACCACAGGAATATGTTGTCAATATTCAATTAAGCCACTACTCCAGCTAAATCCGTCCATTTAGTATACTATTGAGTATACTATCAGACTAGTCATATCTATAATTATAATTACTATCACTATATCTCTAAAGTGCTCATTCATACAGCAGCCTATCCATGATAAAATCTATATATTAACATCAGATTTACAGGGAATATATTGAAGTAATAAGCTTGACACACTAGATGAATAAAACACACTCTTATTAAAAAAATAACAAAAAACACTTTAGGTTGTTCAGCAGTGAGGAGCAGTGAAACAACAGCACGGCTCTGTCGATAAATAAAAAGTAAAAGTTAAGTTGCATTCTCAGGCGACCCGGATCAGCTGTTAGCTGTAAACACACCACAGTTCTAACGTTGCTATGTGGCTGTGTTTTATGTTTTAATGAGCCGGTCCATTTGTTTTGGAGAGGAGATGACCTCGGTGGTAATTCGGCTCCCGGGAGAACCCTGTCAGGGCGCTGAAGTGGAGCGGAACCAGAACAACTGTCATCAGCTGTTGGCTGTAAACACTAGCAGGAATAAAGTTCCGGTGCGGCTGTGTTAAAACTATAACTTAGCACAACATAACTGCACTGTAATAACGTTATGCTTTATTAAATGTCACAAAATTATCAAAATAGATATTAGATATACACTCACCTAAAGGATTATTAGGAACACCTGTTCAATTTCTCATTAATGCAATTATCTAATCAACCAATCACATGGCAGTTGCTTCAATGCATTTAGGGGTGTGGTCCTGGTCAAGACAATCTCCTGAACTCCAAACTAAATATACGAATGGGAAAGAAAGGTGATTTAAGTAATTTTGAGCGTGGCATGGTTGTTGGTGCCAGATGGGCCGGTCTGAGTATTTCACAATCTGCTCAGTTACTGGGATTTTCACACACAACCATTTCTAGGGTTTACAAAGAATGGTGTGAAAAGGGAAAAACATCCAGTATGCGGCAGTCCTGTGGGCGAAAATGCCTCGTTGATGCTAGAGGTCAGAGGAGAATGGGCCGACCGATTCAAGCTGATAGAAGAGCAACTTTGACTGAAATAACCACTC
>NW_025729810.1:7350-10331 GCF_021292245.1 Micropterus dolomieu
TGTGATTATGAACAGTATGAGTTGTGTGATTGTGTCGACTTTTAAAAGCCATCTCCCGTCAGATGCTTAAAGAAATGATCTGATACAGTTTACCTCATTTGTGAACACAGCTATAACTTCCACTTTTATAATAATGGATAGAAATGAAGTGCGCAAAGAGTAACAGGCAAACAGCATGGATAAACAGTTTAGATATTTGGCTAAAGGTACTGTATAAATGGTTGTTGACAATGGGTTCATCTCACTTGGCCCTGGGGTGTTTGACAAAAAAGGTCTGGAACCACAGCGCTCTAAGTTGGTTCATTGATCACTTAGTCTCCCACATTACCAGTTTCCTTGTTATAACATCTGTGTGAGTTATGTGTACTTAGTATATGCTCACCTGATTACAACATTTACATTTATTCATTTAGCTGACGCTTTTATCCAAAAAAAAAAAGGGACACAATGGTGTCTCACAGTGGATTTGAAATCAGGTCTCTCACACCTAAGGCATGTGTCTTATCCACTACGCCATCACCACCCACAAAATGCATAAATCATTAATTTGTAATCACTGGTGTTAAAGTGCTATATGCAGTAAATACATTTTGCTGTCGTAGAATTACTAATATCTACTTTGTCATCTGTGTTTTGAGGTCCACCTTAAAGCCACCTTAAAGCACAGGTGAAATAAATGAGGACCAGGGATGGTTGTAACTTGAGTCAGCTGTAATGCGTATAATTTCTCCAATCAGGAACAGTTACGAATCACCTGATTCACTCTGCAGATGCCTAATTTAATCCTTATATCACATGTAAAAAAGTAGTAACAAGGTAAGAAAGTATTTGTTTTTACATTTGATTTATTTTAGTTAAATTAATCAAACTTAAATCATGTTTATTGTGTGTCTATGTAGATATTTTTCATGCAAGTTGTTAGTGCAAATTTTTTAGTAGTGAGCTGTAAGCTAGTTCATGGCTACAAGAGAGAGGTTAATTGTAACAACAATGAAAATGTTACAACCTACTCTAAGAAAATATTTAGTTGTATTTACATGTTTTCTTTGAATTTCATGTCTGAGACACACACAGTAATGTTTAAATGTTTGATTATTATGTTCAAATGTTAGTGTAAGACTTTTAGGCTTCTCAGGGCCCATGAGGCCTGAACTCCAGTAGTGCCATGTGTCTGTCAGCACTGTGACGGAGCAAGACAAGCCCCAGCCCCCCAAAAGCATGGGCTCAGGCAGGGGCAACTGCTTGGTCCACATGAACAAATGCTCCAGACGCTTTTGGATTCCAACCAGGCGATGGTTTACATGGTAACCCAAATAACCTCACAGATGGCCATTTCAACCTGCCCCAGCAGATCAGCTCAGTCAGTACACCACCCCAATCCCCCAGAATGCAACTTTCTGTATAAATTCATCATTCATTCTTCATTTGATCTTTTCAACCCTTTGTCCGCTGGTTCTTTGCCACAACTGGCTGAGCAGGCAGAACCCCCATGTTGATTGGAATGCCGGAAAAATAGTGAGTTGGAGCTCATATTGCCATTCCACCTGCCTTGGGTCTGTTGCCAGTAGAGATTTATCCTTTGTACCAGTTGAATACCACGACTTACACGACAGTGTTCAGCAAAGATTTGACCCTTTTCATTGCCTCCACATCGCCCCTATGACTGCCCCATTGATCTCCTCTCTGGTGCCTCCATAACAGCTTAAAATCTGTCGTGCCCCGAAAGGGAGTCCATGGAGCGGTATCTGTAGTACTCAGTAGCAGCTGCCATAATCCACCCTTCTTCCTCTGCAGTGGGAGCTAGCTTCTTTTTTGTAGGCAAGGCTTGACACACTAGATGAATAAAACACACTCTTATTAAAAAAATAACAAAAAACACTTTAGGTTGTTCAGCAGCGAGGAGCAGTGAAACAACAGCACGGCTCTGTCGATAAATAAAAAGTAAAAGTTAAATTGCGTTCTCAGGTGACCCGGATCAGCTGTTACCTGTAAACACACCACAGGGCTAACGTTGCTATGTGGTTGTGTTTTAATGTTTTAATGAGCTGGTCCATTTGTTTTGGAGAACCCTGTCAGGGCGCTGAAGTGGAGCGGAACCAGAACAACTCTCATCAGCTGTTGGCTGTAAACACTAGCAGGAATAAAGTTCCGGTGCGGCTGTGTTAAAACTATAACTTAGCACAACATAACTGCACTGTAATAACGTTATGCTTTATTAAATGTCACAAAATTATCAAAATAGATATTAGATATACACTCACCTAAAGGATTATTAGGAACAGCTGTTCAATTTCTCATTAATGCAATTATCTAATCAACCAATCACATGGCAGTTGCTTCAATGCATTTAGGGGTGTGGTCCTGGTCAAGACAATCTCCTGAACTCCAAACTGAATGTCAGAATGGGAAAGAAAGGTGATTTAAGCAATTTTGAGCGTGGCACGGTTGTTGGTGCCAGACGGGCCGGTCTGAGTATTTCACAATCTGCTCAGTTACTGGGATTTTCACGCACAACCATTTCTAGGGTTTAAAAAGAATGGTGTGAAAAGGGAAAAACATCCAGTATGCGGCAGTCCCGTTACAACCGAGGTAAGCAGCAAAGCATTTGTGAAGCCACAACACGCACAACCTTGAGGCGGATGGGCTACAACAGCAGAAGACCCCACCGGGTACCACTCATCTCCACTACAAATAGGAAAAAGAGGCTACAGTTTGCAAGAGCTCCCCAAAATTGGACAGTTGAAGACTGGAAAAATGTTGCCTGGTCTGATGAGTCTCGATTTCTGTTGAGACATTCAGATGGTAGAGTCAGAATTTGGCGTAAACAGAATGAGAACATGGATCCATCATGCCTTGTTATCACTGTGCAGGCTGGTGGTGGTGGTGTAATGGTGTGGGGGATGTTTTCTTGGCACACTTTAGGCCCCTTAGTGCCAATTGGGCATCATTTAAATGCCACGGCCTACCTGAGCATTGTTTCT
>NW_025729811.1:0-5472 GCF_021292245.1 Micropterus dolomieu
TTTGCAGTGGTCTGATACTCCTTCCATTTCAATATTATCGCTTGCACAGTGCTCCTTGGGATGTTTAAAGCTTGGGAAATCTTTTTGTATCCAAATCCGGCTTTAAACTTCTCCACAACAGTATCTCGGACCTGCCTGGTGTGTTCCTTGTTCTTCATGATGCTCTCTGCGCTTTAAACGGACCTCTGAGACTATCACAGAGCAGGTGCATTTATACGGAGACTTGATTTCACACAGGTGGATTCTATTTATCATCATTAGTCATTTAGGTCAACATTGGATCATTCAGAGATCCTCACTGAACTTCTGGAGAGAGTTTGCTGCACTGAAAGTAAAAGGGCTGAATAATTTTGCACGCCCAATTTTTCAGTTTTTTATTTGTTAAAAAGGTTTGAAATATCCAATAAATTTCGTTCCACTTCATAATTGTGTCCCACTTGTTGTTGATTCTTCACAAAAAATTACAGTTTTATATCTATATCTATATATATTTTATGTTTGAAGCCTGAAATGTGTCAAAAGGTCGAAAAGTTCAAGGGGGCCGAATACTTTCGCAAGGCACTGTACGTGTCAAAGAATACAATGTCTTCGCAAAATTAGTTTCCAAAAATATGTTAAAAAATTTAAAAAAACTGACCATTTCATGCAGTTTTGATGAAAAACAATTATATAAATCATAACCAGCATTTTGAGGCAAGTCCAAGTCAAGTTTTACAAAAGCAAATTGTATAAAGTATAAAGTATAAAGTATAGTTGTCTTTTAGGTCTCTGACTAATGACTGTTAAAGTAAAATGACACAGCATTTTTGATCTGCTGTATTAGAAGTATTTTACACAACTGAGACTTGAGTCCTTTCAATGCATTGGCCTAATAAATAAATATTCAAGGAATGAAAAGAGATGCTTACTTTGCATCATTATAAATCTATATCACATCTGGATATGACTTAATGAAGTCAGATTTGGGCCCATCCAAATGTTTGAGGGATTACTGTAAATTTAGCACGCACAAATTAGCCAAATATTGGTTTATTTTAAGGAGAATGATTTGAACCGAGACTTTTTTGATCCAGGACTCGTTTGACTTGTTCAGTGTTTCTTTATTTCGCTTTAAGCTGCTCTGGACTGCACAAACGCACACACAGAAGCACAGGTACCCACATTTTGAACACCTGAGTGAGTTAAAGGACATGAAATAGTGAGAGTGCTCTTCGGGGGTCTTGTCAGGCTTTGATCTTTGGTATGTACTGAATGTCGGGGTCAGGGATAATAGATTGGGGGCTGGAGACATGAAGGGAGAGGTTGAGGGAGACAGACATGATGGTCATACAGGCCCCTGAAACCTCCCGCTAGGTGTAATATTTATTGGCAAATTCCTCTCACGGCTTATTTTAACCTGCTTAGGTTAGACTACTTTTGCCGTTTGATTCATCAGGATTGTTCAGATGATAAGGGGAAACTATTACTTTACTAAATGCTGTCATTATCATATAGATAGCTTGTTTTTATTTTGTATTAATTTTACTGGCATTTGATTATTATGTTGTAACTAACAAATGCAAGTTTAAATTGATTTAAATAATACAATTTGAAGAGCAAATGCTGAAGTTTCATCTTGTTTTGTTGTTTTTAAAGACATGTTTTTGAGAAATTCACTTTCTTGCTGAGTTAGATGAGAGGAAATTGTCTCTCTCCTGTCTGTATGGTAAATATGAAGCTACAGCCAGCAGGGCAGTTTAGATTAGCATAAAGACTGGAAACAAGGGGAAACAGCTAGTTTTGCTAATCTTTGTACCAGCACCTCTTAAACTCACCAACATGTTATGTCTAATTTGTTACGTCTCTACAACAACTGAAATATATAAATGACATGGTGGGGCTTTAAGGAGAGCTGCGGCTGTGCTAAGCTAAGATAACCAAAATATTTATCATACAGACATGAGAGCGGTATCAGCCCTCTAATCCAATTGTCCAGAAAGAAGGTAAATAAGCGTATTTCCCAAAATGTCTAACTGTACTTTGAAAGACTTTCTCCTAACCTACGGCTTATTTTCATTTTCTCTCCATTTTTCTTTGAATGTTGTATCAGGCTACCTGAAGCAAGGGTGTCAGATTCATTTTGGAAAAAAAGTGTGTGTATGTGTGTGTGTAGCAGTAGACCAAACACTTCACATAAACAAGTAGCCTACCAATTTATGTAACAACAAAGAGTCTTCCAGTTCCTGTGGGCTCATTTCCATCAAAAATTAAGTTAATCCAGGTCTTCACTTCCTCAGATGGTGAGAGCAGATTAAGACTTTTGTGTTGGTTCAAACAACAGAGAAAGTGTTGTGCATCTTCCACATCCTTGTGTTGCCCAAGAACAGTAAGCCTTATTTATTTATGATTGACTGAACATAATCTGCCATTAAAATTAGCTACTTGTGAAGGACCACTTTCCCAGGATGACATTCTTGCGGCCTTTTTCTCCTTATTCTGGCTTGTTTCCCATCTCCTCTCTCTTTTTATCTACGCATCTCTGCTTTTACCTCCTCCTCTCCTGTTATTTTTCCTCTCTCCATTTCCCCAGTCGCCCCCTCCAACGGCATCATCCTCCTTTCGTCTGCTCCAAGACTCTGTCCACACCTCAGAGGTCAGAGGTCGTTTGGTTAGGTCACGTACAAACTATGACCCCGCAGAGAGTCTTTAAGCCTGTTATCTCCTACTGCGAGCATGCTTTTGTGTGTGCATATGTTCACTTGGGAATAATCCTAATGTAACAGCTGAAAAACTCCTCTTTTCCTTTTCTTTATATTTGTTCAAGGTTACAAAGTTAGGACATTTTTGTAGGTCATTCTTACGGACCATGTCATTAAAAGATAACGAAAGACAATTTCAGCGACTTCCGTACATGGTAGCAAGAAATGATCAGTCTCTTTAAATTCGTGAACATTTCATGGAAAGCTTTCTCAACCCCTCACAACCCAAGAGATTTTGTTGCTGGGTAAGACCTGTGGTCTAACAGGCTAAAAGTTTAACTCCATCTCATGGAAACACACACGTACATGCTTTGGCAACTCAGTGCATGAACAGATTATTCCATTATTACCTTATCCTTGGCCAATATAAGAAATGTAACATCGAAACACACGAGGAATCAGTGGAGGAATGAGTTAGTAACCCTATCTCCTACCACTTTCTGTACAATTTTCAAAGAAATGTTTACAATCTTGCAATACCTTTTGACTTCCCTACTCTGTCCCTACATCCCTACAACTTATCGAATGTTGAAACTGAGAAATGTGATTGTTTTGATGCCAACATGTTTCAAAAAAGTTGGGACATGGAATTAGATATAGATACAAGTACTGACAACCCAAACTACCAGTCAACATGTCCTGCTCCTGCCTTTCTAATAACTTCATTCCAATAACTAAATTCATTCATTCATTCATCCACACTACTGCGTTTTTTTATTAAAATGGAGACCTTATGCTACATTTGCACCTTCCAGACTAAAACGGCAAAAAGGAAGACCTAAAACAAAGAAGTCTGAGCGTTTTAGTGCAGACGGGCAAAAACGTAGGACTTTAGAAACGATGATGCAGCCGCTCAAGTTTGGCACTCTGATTGGGTCTTACTGTGCTTTCAGACCAAAAGCGAAGCGAGCGTTTGGGGCGGTGAGTTTACATACAAAGTCAATGCAAAGACGTGTAGAGCCGCGATTTCCTGTTGGGGGGCGCTAAGCCTTCACTTCACTAAGGCCTTCGCGTGAGTTGAAAATTTCCAACTTGAGCGATTTTTTGCGGGTTCTAATCGCCTTCTTGTGTTGTGTGTGAACACTTGCAGCGAATGTACTCATGTGAGGAAAGCGTAGTGAGGATTAAATTTGGTCTGAAAGCACCATTATAAGTCATACAAAGCAGAAACACGATGCTACTGAGTTTTTGATGTGGTATTTTTATTTAAATATTTTGTACCGTGCAAATAAAACTTATAGCCTACATTTGTACTGTGTATGTCGCCATATTTACTTTGCGTGTTCGTTTTAAAACTCTCACAAAGGATGATTTTATCTCCCTCAATCCCAAAATGGGCAAATCATTTTCCAAAATCCAATAACATTTCTCACTTTCAACATTTGAAAAGTTGTTTTTGTGCTATTTTCAATTAATATGGGGTTTTGCACATCATCACGTTTTGTTACTATTTCTATTTTACACAACCTGCCAGCTTGGTAGCCAGCTTTGGAAATGGGATTGTAGTTGGATTAAACAAATGACAGCAATTATTTAAAAGTTGAATGGTGAGACATTTACATTGAGTGCCGCAAATGTCTGCTGGTTGACAGACACCAAGTGCCTAATGGATGTGTAAACACAAGTGAAAGAGGCTGAGAGAGAGAGTGAGATAAAATCGTCCTTTGTGAGAATTTTGCCTCTTAAATGAAGATGAGACTAAAAACAAAAGAGGTTATTAGAGAGGCAGTTTTTACTGGTACTTTCGACAGTCAGTAAACATACCTCACAGTGCTACCTAATTCCATGTATTTATACACATTTAAGCAAAGACACATCCATATAAACAGTATTTACCTCCTGCACATGAGGGAAGGTACGTCTCTTTATCTAGTCCTGTTGAATATAGAAAATGAATATACTGTATGTGTTAAAAGGAAAAATAACAGCTGTTCTTAAATAAAAATGATGCTGTTTTATACAGAAAACCAGACAGAAAACAAAACACTTTCTTGCGGTTGTTCCCCTGCTGTTGTTTAGTTTACCGGATGTTTTGTTTTGTGACCATTCCTTTTTTCACTTTTTGTAGCAGGTCAAAGTCTGTCTTTAGGTCTTTGTGGCAGACCATGTTGACCAAGCAGACGTCAAAAAATGCATAACTGGCAGTGAAACGTCTACGTATTCTGTCTGGGAACCCATGAAAGGAATTCAGGCGATGCAGTAGCTATCAGCTTTTGGTTCAGTTCGGTTTCAGTTCACTGGAATGATAAACTGGAGCTGCAATTCTTATAATACCAACACAGCCTTCACTCTCAATCATCTACAGTGGGGGAAAAAAGTATTTGACCCCTTGCTGATTTTGCAGGTTTGCCCACTTACAAAGAATGCAACGATCTATAATTTTAATCATATGTACATTCTAACAGTGAAAGACAGAATCCCAAAGAAAATTCCAGAAAATCACATCATATGAATTTATAAAAATTGATGACCATCTGATGAGGAAAAACAAGTATATGACCCCCTACCAAACAGCAAGTATTCTGGCTCCTACAAGCCAGTTAGTCTTTCTTTAAGACACAGCCCCAATCCCAACCAATTATCTACATCAAATACACCTGCCTCACCTTGTTACCTGTATAAAAGACACCTGTCAACACCCAAACAACCAGCATCCAACATCACCACCATGGGCAAGACCAAAGAGCTTTCTACGGACATCAGGGACAAGATTGTTGATCTGCACAAGGCTGGG
>NW_025729812.1:0-462 GCF_021292245.1 Micropterus dolomieu
AGAGAGAGAGAGAGAGAGAGAGAGAGAGAGAGAGAGAGAGAGAGAGAGAGTCTCTGCACATGTTCCAGCAGTATAGAACTAAATCAGGGGTTTCGCAGTACAAGAACAGCAATGTTGATTCAGATGAAGACACAGATAAAATTAACCTCTTGGAAACAGGAACAGCTCCACAACCATTAGGCCTCGATGCATAATTTATTTAGCTATTAAAGAGTAAATGGAGATACAATAAAGGAAAATATGATATTTTCATTCTTGCCTGGTATAAAATCTATATTTTAATAGCAATATTACCATCAAAACCATCATCCTGTAGATTATAATGCAACTGAATATATACAAATACATCTGGAATCCAACTGTAACTTTAATTACATTTAATTAGATGAAAAGAAACTTATATACAGTTATTACACAATTTGTCATAAATATACCAGACGAAGGTCCATGTTTTGGCCATAT
>NW_025729813.1:0-585 GCF_021292245.1 Micropterus dolomieu
AGGATTCTTCCTGACAAACCACCATTTACCAACGTTGGCATTGATTATTTTGGCCCAATTACAGTGAGGAAAGGACGTGGTACAGACAAGCGCTATGGC
This sequence comes from Micropterus dolomieu, assembly GCF_021292245.1. Taxonomy (NCBI): domain Eukaryota; kingdom Metazoa; phylum Chordata; class Actinopteri; order Centrarchiformes; family Centrarchidae; genus Micropterus; species Micropterus dolomieu. The sequence continues at coordinate 100 of NW_025729813.1, forward strand.
GTGATACTAACCTGCTTGGCAAGCAGAGCAATCCATCTCGAAGTGGCTGACTCTTTGAACACTGATGCATGCATCAATGCTCTGCGACGTTTCATCTGTAGAAGAGGTCAAGTTTCTCATATCATATCTGATAATGGAACCAACTTCATAGGAGCAGAGCGAGAACTAAGAGAGGCTCTCGCAGCTTTAGATCATGGAAAAATTCAGGGAGTTCTGCGGCAAAGGGGAGTTAAGTGGAGCTTTAATCCTCCTGCAGGTTCACATCATGGTGGGGTTTGGGAGCGTGTTATCCGCATGGTGAGAAGGATTCTAAGTTCAGTTCTTCAACAGCAGACCCTGAACGATGATGGGCTTCATACAGTTATGTGTGAAGCTGAAGCCATCCTGAACGATCGGCCTATCACCAAACTCTCAGATGATCCAAATGATTTGGAGCCACTTACTCCCAACCACATTCTTCTGATGAAAGGAAATCCATCATTGCCG
>NW_025729814.1:0-633 GCF_021292245.1 Micropterus dolomieu
CTAAGGAAACTCATCATTTTGGCAAACACGCCATTTATTCACAGCATCTAGCGAAGGATTAATCATACAGTCAGTCCCGGTTTACACACACACACACACACACACACACACACACACACACACACACACACAAATCTCACTGCAAGTGCAAAATGAAAAGAAGTTAACGTTAGCTGGTTGATTTTCGCCCGCACACTGTGCAGCACGGTGGCACATAGCTAGCGTCCTCTCCTCCCTCACAGGACAGCTACGTGACAGGTGGCAGTAGGTGACGGTGAAAATGAGCAGAGGAAAATATGAGCGCTACGTTTCGGTCTGGCTGTAAATGTACAGTGTAGGTTACAGTTTGTCCGTTAATTAAAGTCTGTCTGTTCTCCAACTGCTGGAAAAGTGAAGGCAGTTAGCGACAGGTAACGTCTCCTCTTCAGACTGCGGTCTGGAAGCTGAGCAGGACGTTTTTTTGGCCGTAAGTTCAGATTTGTTTGTTGTCATTCATCCACATATTGAGTCCACAATGAACCCAGTGCCGTTTCTCAAGGCCCATGGTGCTCAATACAAGATTACCATAATCAACTTACAAGACAAGAAACAAACATGTGACTAGACGAGACATTACATTTATTCATTTAGCTG
>NW_025729815.1:0-690 GCF_021292245.1 Micropterus dolomieu
CTCTGCAGGGAGGGTAGTGGAGTCACCACTTTCTGCAGGTGATGCAGCTGGTCAGGATCCTCTCAACAGCGCGCCTGTAGAAGCTGCTGAGGATCTTAGGTGACATACCAAACTTCCTCAGTCTCCTCAGGAAGTGCAGCTGCTGTTGAGCCTTCTTAACCAGCTGTGTGGCGTTCAGTGTCCAAGTGAGGTTCTCGCTGATGTGAAAGCCCAGATATTTAAAACTCGCTCTACCTCAAGTGAACAGTAGCTGACGAGGTCTCCTCTCCTTCCTCATGTCCACTGTTGCCTCCTTCGTCTTGTCAGTATTAAAGGTGAGGTTGTTGTCCTCGCACCACGCCACCAGGCTGGCCACCTCCATCCTGTAGGCTGCTTCGCCCTCGCCAGTGATGCGTCCTATCACTGTGGTGTCGACCGAACAGGGAGGCAGCACAGTCATGAGTGAACAGGGTGTAGAGGATGGGGCTGAGGACGCATCAAGGTGGAGCGTCAGTGTTTGTTATAAGTTTAACAGTTATTACACACATATAAGCTTTACTTTAATGTCGTATCAGTGGACAATATGGAGTTTGTTTGGTAATATTGGTACCAGCAGGCTTTTTGATGATCATGGTTTATTTATATTTTACAAACTTTTTTCTATGTAATTAAAAAAACTGACTGCGATCTAAACACATAGTCTATATAACA
>NW_025729816.1:0-1389 GCF_021292245.1 Micropterus dolomieu
ATTTCCACTACGATCAACAATTATACAAGAAACATGACAAATGTAAACGTATAAAAGACAAAAGAAAAGAAGAACTGTCATATCTTTCACTGAAAGGGTGCCACCATTGTGCAGTACTATAACCTGCAATGTCACGGCGTTGGTTGGCTTTAAGGCTTTGGGCGAGAGATAGTGAAATACAGAGCCAGTGAAAGAGATAGTGAAAGACAGAGATAGTAAAAGAGAAATAGTGAAAGAGATAGTGAAAGACAGAGATAGTAAAAGAGAGATACTTAAGAGATAGTGAAACAAAGACCAAGTGAAAGACAGAGCCAGTGAAAGATAATGAACAAGAGATAGTGAAATACAGAGCCAGTGAAAGAGATAGTGAAAGACAGAGACAGTGAAAGAGAAATAGTGAAAGAGATAGTGAAATACAGAGCCACTGAAAGAGATAGTGAAAGACAGACATAGTGAAAGAGATACTGAAGAGATGGTGAAAGACAGACATAGTGAAAGAGTGAAAGAGAGATAGTGAAAGACAGAGAAAGTGAAAGAGATAGTCAAAGACAGAGATAGTGAAAGATAGACATGGTGAAAGACAGAAACCGTGAAAAAGAGAGTGAAGAGATAATTAAAGATAGAGATAGTGAAAGATATAGTGAAAGAGATAATGAAAGAACAAGAAATAGTGAAAAAGATAGGGAAAGAGATACTGAAGAGATAGTGAAAGACAGAGCCAGTGAAAGAGGTAGTGAAGGAGAAATAGTTAAAAACAGAGACAGTGAAAGAGATAGTGAAAGAGATAGTGAAGAGATACGGAAAAGATAGTTAAGAGATAGAGATATTGAAAGATATAGTGAAAGAGATAATGAAAGAAATAGTGAACAAGAGATAGTGAAAGAGATAGTGAAGAGATACGGAAAAGATAGTTAAGAGATAGAGATATTGAAAGATATAGTGAAAGAGATAATGAAAGAAATAGTGAACAAGAAATAGTGAAAGAGATAGTGAAAGACAAAGAGAGTGAAAGATAGACAGTGAAAGACAGAGATATTGAAAGAGAGAGATAGATGGATGCCACGAACAGAGGACAACCAGTGGAAACTCAGAATAGAATCAAATATAATAATTGTTTTGAAAGGTTTTCAAATTATTATTATTTTCATTTAGTAATTGTTCCTTTATTTGTTTGTTTTTTATTTGTTTTTATTTCACATTTATGGGTAATGTGGGCTCGGGATGTAGCAACATGTAAAAGGAGATGGCAGACATGAAAATATATTTTGAATGCTTTTTATATGCTAAAGCAAGATTAAATAAATGTAATAAAGAATTCCAAATGTCACAGTGAAATATATCATTATCAAAATATTGCCTATAGACACACGCACACACCTGTCTATAGAT
>NW_025729817.1:0-899 GCF_021292245.1 Micropterus dolomieu
GATCTTCCCGCTTCATAAAAGGTAGTTTTTGACTTTATGTAACCGCTAAGCTTAAAACAGCCGAGGGTTATGCAGAGGGTTAAAGTGGGCTATAGTTGACGCGCTTACCGTGGTCGCTTTGGCTTGATTGAGCAATGATACAACAAAGCTTAAAGTTATCTTTTCTTCTCTGTTGTGTGACATGTTTATTGGATTTACACAAGGATTTCCTTTTCCATAACAGAACAATATTCCATCTTCACCAACAGTCACTTAACATGCATTCAACCACAGCCTCCGTGGCGTGGCGTGGCGTGGCGGTCAAAAACTAGTTTGCCCTTTTCCCTCTAGCAACACCTGTCCTTGATTACAGCTAGCCTAAGTAGATAAGCCCCAATCACTATGCCATAACCCTAGTGCCACCTAATGGCCAAACCTGGACATAAACATTGAAATGGCTCCTACAACTATTTTTGTATTTTAGCCCAGTTCACTAACATGTAGCTGTAAAATAGTACTTATTCCCTGCTGAAATAGAAGCATATATCTCTTCATGGCTAACCGTGAAGATAGACACAGGTGAGTCAGGTGTATTTATCTACAGCAACTGCAGTGCCAGTTCTGTAGCCTCCTCTTAACTTGTGCACATGCTACACTCAATCATTTTACCAAACTCTAGCTTTTCACAGGTGTTACAAAACACTGGTGGTTGAAGGGCAGGATCTTGGCTGCGGGTTAGAAGTTCTGGCAGAATGAAAGATACAAAACATTGCTTCGCTTTAGGTAAATCCTTCTGCAAGAGCTCTTCATCTCTTGAGATGCGATTTACAACCAGCTCCTGAGTTGTCCACACCACAAAATCACAGTACTGGACATTGCAGGCAAACATGTGCAGTTGAACCTGGTGGTAGTACTGGTGT
>NW_025729818.1:0-605 GCF_021292245.1 Micropterus dolomieu
ATAGTTGTTTTGTTTTTTTCTGTTCATATTTTCTGTTCACAAACCTCACATTAGTTTAGTTTTAAAAAAAGAAGTAAATTGTAATTGTCATGTATTGGTACAAAATTTGTATGAAAATGCTAACTTAATATAAATACAATATTATGTAAAATTATATCACACAAAGTGTAACCTATTTATTGTAGTTGAGTAAAAGTGTGGATAACTACATATATATATATATATATATATATACATACACACACACACACACACTAGTATTATAGTGCTTTATTTCTTTTAAGAAGCAATTCAATTGTTCCCCTTCGAGGGAACTCGAACTGCGTCGGTTACGACACTATGGGAACGCCTCTAGGCGAAGCAGGTCTGAACGTGAATGAAATCACTCCAATCCTATTGGCCTGTTGCTAGAACGGTAAGGTGTGACGGAATAACCGGAGGAGTATAAAGCACACCTGTACACACTCATCATTAGCTTTTTTCTATTCAGCAGGCGCTCTGTATGTTGTTTGAAGAAAGCTCCAGTCCTACAAGCAGTGTGTCTTACCTGAAGAAGAAGTCTACCAGCATGTCCGGCAACCAGATGTACAGAAGGTGTGTTTTTT
>NW_025729820.1:0-223 GCF_021292245.1 Micropterus dolomieu
ACTTCCTGTAAGGGACCAAACCAGACTGAGACATCCTGAACTGGACCAAACCGGGCCGAGACTTCCTGAACTGGACCAAACCGGGCCGAGACATCCTGTAAGGGACCAAACTGGACTGAGACATTCTGAACCGAACAAAACCGGACCGAGACTTCCTGTAACGGACCAAACCGGACTGTGACATCCTGAACTGGACTAAACCGGACTGAGACATTCTGAACCG
>NW_025729821.1:0-1376 GCF_021292245.1 Micropterus dolomieu
AAATAGAGGACAACAGGCAAACAACACAGGAGGAGAACAGACGACAACAGACAGACAACACAGGAGGAGAACAGACGACAACAGGCAGACGACATAGGAGGAGAACAAATAGTCAACAACAGGCAGACAATACAGGAGGAGAACAGGCAGATGAGAACAGGTGGACAACACAGGAGGAGAAAAAATAGATGACAACAGGCAGACAACACAGGAGCAGAACAAATAGACCACAACAGGCAGACAACACAGGAGGAGAACAGACAACAACAGGCAGACGACACAGGAGGAGAACAAATAGTCAACAACAGGCAGACGACATAGGAGGAGAACAAATAGACAACGACAGGCAGACAATACAGGAGGAGAACAGGCAGATGAGAACAGGCAGACAACACAGGAACAGAACAGGCAGATGAGAACAGGTGGACAACACGGGAGGAGAAAAAATAGACGACAACAGGCAGACAGCACAGGAGCAGAACAAATAGACAACAACAGGCAGACAATACAGGAGGAGAACAGGCAGATGAGAACAGGCAGACAACACAGGAACAGAACAGGCAGATGAGAACAGGTAGACAACACAGGAGGAGAACAAATAGACAACAACAGGCAGACAACACAGGAGGAGAACAGACGACAACAGGCAGACAACACAGGAGGAGAACAGACGACAACAGGCAGACAACACAGGAGGAGAACAGACGACAACAGGCAGACAACACAGGTGGAGAACAGACGACAACAGGCAGACAATACAGGAGGAGAACAAATAGACAACAACAGGCAGACAACACAGGAGGAGAACAAACAGAAAACAACAGGCGGACAACACAGGAGGAGAACAGACAACAACAGGCAGACAACACAGTTGGAGAACAGACGACAACAGGCAGACAACATAGGAAGAGAACAAATAGATGACAACAGGCAGACAACACAGGAGGAGAACAAACGACAACAGGCAGACAACACAGGAGCAGAACAAATAGACGACAACAATCAGACAACACAGGAGGAGAACAGGCAGATGAGAACAGGCAGACAACACAGGAGAAGAACAGGCAGATGAGAACAAGTGGACAACACAGGAGGAGAAAAAATAGACGACAACAGGCAGACAACACAGGAGGAGAACAGACGACAACAGGCAGACAACATAGGAGGAGAACAAATAGACGACAACAATCAGACAACACAAGAGGAGAACAGGCAGATGAGAACAGGCAGACAACACAGGAGAACAAATAGAGGACAACAGGCGGACAACACAGGAGGGAAATAGAGGACAACAGGCGGACAACACAGGAGGAGAACAGACGACAACAGACAGACAACACAGGAGGAGAACAGACGACAACAGGCAGACGACATAG
>NW_025729822.1:0-7000 GCF_021292245.1 Micropterus dolomieu
CTGTTCACTGTGAGGTGTGCAGATAATCCAGAGTGACAGGAACACAATGGTTCTGGAAAGAGATTTAATTTGTCATTGTGTTCAAAGCCTTAAGCACAACAAACTGAATTCCATTCACCTCCACTTTATTGGTGATTGCAGAAATCTTGTTACGATCAAATATGCCGAATACAACCAAAACCACTTTTTTGTTGGTGCATTCATGGATCAGATGTACCCTAAAGCTTTCCAGTCTTGTCAATGTTTTGTTGAAGTTGTTTCTCTGCTACACATCCTGTTACCCACTGAAATGTCAATATTGTCTGTCTTGTGGCTGATGTCCAGTTTCATTCTGTGTTTTTTAGTGAAGAGAAAGTCTTATGACAATGATGATTCATAAGTTAAATATTCTGATAAAGGTGATGAGAAGAGATTGATTTAGATACATCCAGTAAAAGATCATCAGCAAACTGAGAAATATGTCCTATGGAGACATTCGGTGGCACTTACTGACATAGAACTAGCATAGAATTGAATCAATCAGTCATTTTTGAAATTTGGATTAAAGCTGACAGCTGTTTAAAGCCTTTTTAAGTCACTTTGAAAATGCTTTGAAAACTTAGAGCTCCAGCTAATCTACAAAATTCACTGTTGTGCATGCTGTGTGGTCAGGATGTGGTAGTCTTGCTGGTATATTGATATGGAGGAAGTGCTGACGAAATTGAAACAGAAGTTAAAACTCAGTGTAATGCTCAGTAAGTAATTTAACTTGCCCTCTGATCTTTTCCGCCACCATTTCTCTGTTCTTCTTCCAACCACTTTAGCACCTAACTTTCATTGATGTTCCTTTTCTTACAATTGTAGCTTGCTCATAAATCAATCTAGAATAATCTTGATGATCCATGTGTTACCTACCACCGCCTGTGTCTGTGCCTCTGCAAACTCACCGCATACCAAATACAGACAACAATTGCATATTAAAATGACACAAACTTTTTTTAAAGGGTTACAGGAGAAGTCGGGTGCATTTCAGCATGCAAGATTTCCACAACAAGACACAAATTACACCAAAAACCACAGAAATACTATGACAGACAATGATTTTTTAAAGAATCATTGTTAAAATAGAAACAAAAATCACCCTGTTATTTGTACTCTCATCAAGTAGTCCAAGCCTGTTCAAGGGGTGAACCTTCAAACTGGCAGTGTACTGTGGGTGTTATTTTTTGTTTGTTTTAAGCCAAAAAGTTGACATACCTCACAAATGCAAAGGAAGAGGGAGAATTATCTTTAGTCAGTAGTCAGTTAGTAGGTAGCACAGAGTGTGGCAGGACAGCAACTCAACACTACCTGACCTTTAATAGAAACACCTGTCTAGAGGTTAACAAGGTGCCAGCCATTTGGTTGTGACCTTTTTTTATAAAATCTTTGGTAGTGACAGATTGCTGCCAGTTGAAGTTTCCAACTTCCAGCCTCAAAGTGTTCCAGGTGTGCAAACATCGCATGTAATTTTTAATATGGTATCAGGTTGTAATGGTTGCTGTCCATGTGACCTAGATGAATTCTTTATTAGCATTAACTCTGACAACAAGTCAGTTAAAGCAATATTTTAGTGGTTTAGGTGGTGCTTCAAACTGTTTCAGCATACTTGGTCATGGAGTGTGTGGATAATCCATAGTGACAGGAACACAGTGATTCTTGAAAGAGATTTGATTTTTCATTGCTCAATGGCTTAAGCAGTCGCACATTGAATTCAATTCACCTCCACATTATTGGGTTGGAGGCAGAAATCTCAGGGACAGCTATTTCAAACACTGTGTGTTTGAATACGATATATTTTGTTTGTTGGTGCTTTTCTGGATCAGATTCACCCTAAAGCTGAATTAAAGCTGGCATCATGCAGATCATTATATTTTTTGATTGATGTCGTGTCTGCATTGTTCTGCAATGACATTCATGATTTCCTTTGTAGTCAGGATGTGGTAGACTCCCTGGTAAAACCTGACTTAGAGAAAGACTGACAACATCGAAACAATGGAGCTCACATGACTGGGTGGGAGTCCCAGTATTTGCATTGACTTTTTGCGTAATCGCGCCGCATTTGGTCTGAATGAACACAATGGTTCTGGAAAGAGATTTTATTTTATGTTGTTCAATGCCTTAAAGCTGAGTTTAATTCACCTCCACATTATTGGGGTGAAGGTAAAACTCTCGTTACAATCAAATGCGACCAAAACTATTTTGTTTGGATCAGATGTACCCTTTTGTTTCCAGTCTTGTCAATGTTTTGTTGAAGTTGTTTATTTTTCTGCTACACATCCTGTTACCCACGGGCAAGTGAATATTGAATGACGTCTGGTTTCATTCTGTGGTTTTAAGTGAAGAGATTGACCTTTATTATTACAATGATGATTCATGTTAAAGAGTACAAGATTATGAGAAACATGTCCTAGGAGACTCAGTGACATAGAGTTAAATCAAAACTTTCTAAAGAATGCTTTTGGAATTGAATTAAAGCTGGCATCTGCTTAGAGCCTGTTTTGAAAACTTAGAGCTCAAGCAAGTCTACAAAATAAGTCTTGTCTGCACTATTATGCATGCTTTCCTGTGTGTGGTCAGGATGTGGTAGTCTGGCTGGTACAGATGGAACATAACTCTTACTCATTATTCTCTGTAGGTTAAGTTTAAATAGAATTTTATATTACGTATAGTATGTCATGACGTTTGTCTGTAAATGTCAGAGAACACAGACACAGCATCCCACAAAAGTGAGTACACCCCTCACATTTTTGTTGATATTTGATTATATATTGTGTCAGCACTGTGGAAATTACACTTTGCTGCAATGTAAAGTAGTGAGTGTACAGTTGGATACCAATGTAAATTTGCTGTCCCCTCAAAATAACACATCACACAGCCATTAATGCCTACACCACTGGCAACAAAAGTGGGTACACCCCTATGTGAAAATGTCCAAATTGGGCCCAATTAGCCATTTTCTCTCCCTGGTGTCATGTGACTCGTTAGTTTTATAAGGTCTCAGGTGTGAATGGGGAGCAGGTGTGTTAAATTTAGTGTTATCACTCTCACACTCCCTCATACTGGTCACTGGAAGTTCAGCGTGGCACCTCATGGCGAAGAACTCTGAAAAAAAGAAAGGTTGCTTTACATAAAGATGACTCAGAATATAAGAAGATTGCCAAGACCCTGGAACTGAGCTGCAGCACGGTGGCCAAGACCAAACAGTGGTTCAACAGGACAGGTTCCACTCAGATCAGGCCTCGCCATGGTTGACCAAAGAAGTTGAGTGCTCGTGCTCAGCGTCATATCCAGAGGTTGTCTTTGGGAAATAGATGTATGAGTGCTGCCAGCATTGCTGCAGAGGTTGAAGGGGTGGGAGGGCCAGCCTGTCAGTGCTCAGACCATACGATGCACACTGCATCACATTGGTCTGCATGGCTGTCGTCCCAGAAGGAAGCCTCTTCTAAAGATGATGCACAAGAAATGGATTACTGGAACCATGTCCTTTGGTCTGATGAGACCAAGATAAACTGGTTCAGATGGTGTCAAGTGTGTGTGGCGGCAACTAGGTATGGTGTACATAGACAAGTGTGTCTTGCCTACAGTCAAGCATGGTGGTGGGAGTGTCCTGGTCTGGGGCTGCATGAGTGCTGTTGGCACTGGAGAGCTACAGTTCATTGAGGGAACCATGATTTCCAACATGTACTGTGACAAACTGAAGCAGAGCATGATCCCCTCCCTTCAGAGACTGGGCTGCAGGGCAGTATTCCAAAAAGGTGACAACCTCAAACACACCTCCAAGACAACCACTACCTTGCTAAAGAAGCTGAGGGTAAAGGTGATGGACTGGCCAAGCGTGTCTCCAGACTTAAACCCTACTGAGCATCTGTGGGCCATCCTCAAATGGAAGGTGGAGGAGCACAATGTCTCTAACATCCATCAGCTCCACTATGATGAGAACTCCAGTGGCAACCCGTGAAGCTCTGGTGAACTCTATGCCCAAGAGGGTTAAGGCCACACAAAATATCGACACTCTGGGCCCAATGTGGACATTTTCACATAGGGGTGTACTCATTTTTGTTGCCAGCAGTTTAGACATTAATGGCTGTGTGTTATTTTGAGGGGACAGCAAATTTACACTGTTATACAAGCTGTACACTCACTACTTTAAATTGTAGCAAAGTGTCATTTCTTCAGTGTTGTCACATGAAAATATTTAATCAACTATTTATAAAAATGTGAGGGGTGTACTCACTTTTGTGAGATACTGTATATGTTTTGTACAAAAACATAGGCTACTTCCTGCTGCTGTTTTGAATGCTATTAGTTAAAAAGTCGGGAAAGCCATAGCCAATATTGTAGCATTATAGCATCATCTGGGTTGAGAGGCTGCAGTGTTTTCAAATTGGCTTGTTGTTGACAGTTAATTAGTTGCTGTTCACGTAAAGTGGATTCATTTCTAAAATGAGCTGCTGAACATGTTGTCCGCCACCTTTTTCTGCTGTACCAATATGAAGTCTTGCATGTACAATGTGTATTAACTTTTTCACTATCCTGCTACGATGTCCGGTTGATCTGGGACAAACTCCCTTACATGTAGTTTCTCATTGTCATTCACAGCAAGTGGCACTCCTTTATTGTACAACACAGAGGGAAACGTGGCAAACACAGACAAAAATGAGGAGAATTATCCTGAGACAGTGAGTCTGAACAAAGAAAACATCAGCGAAACTGCTTTTTAATGACTCATGATTCTTTGACCCAAGGATTTTTGTACATCCAATTATTCAAACATGTTTTGTCATATGCCTCCATTAAAATATCCTTTTTCATAAAAATAATACCCAGTGCATACTTCGGGTCTCTAGTGTCTCTCCAGGACAATATTAAACTGTCTAATTAATTAACTTCATTCAAAGACTCACTTGAACCTGCTGGACCAAAAAGCAACTCTGGTATTCCTCAGAGTATTTGTCTTTAACAAAATTTGTTTTTGTGTGATAATGTAATTTTTCTCTCAAAGTTCAAATTGTCACTAGAGGTCTGAATGTAGGCATTTAAGTGTTACATGTTTTATTCACTGTATGTTTGATGCAAGTGACAGCAGGTTTCCTGTTTCTCATGATGGTGCTGTTGTCTCACTGGTGCTACGAATGCAGACACACTGATGAGAAAGTTAGTTAACATGAGTTTACTGTGACAGCTGGTTTAGTGCTGATCTGCAGTTTCTTTGGTACTGGAGTCTGGTACCCTACAGCTGCGCAAATAGGGTTAACCTCCTTCCTGTGAACAGCGTGAATTGACACGCAAAAAGCTTAAAATGCATTGATATGGCACGCAAAATGTCCTTAAAAGTGACGTGATATTTATATGTCATCGAATTATATCACATTGAAACAAAGGTAATCCTCAAGGAAATAAAAAAATAATTAAATGGAAAATAATCCAATAACAATAATAGTAACCATACAAATAATTTTCACACACATTGTTTTAGGGTGGCAATCTTAAAAAGATGTTGAGATTTAAAGGTTAGTGTGTAAGATTTAGTGGCATCTAGCGGTGAGGTTCTGAATTGCAACCATCTGTCCAGTCTACCACTGCCATCTACTAGAGCCAGGCACGGGCCCAAAATGCTCCAACTTCTCACTTCTTTGCTTGATCAACTGTCACGTGTATAGTAGCCTAATGCACAAGTAGCCTAAGTTCTCTTTGCTTTGGCTATTTAGAATATACTCAATACAACCAGTGGTTAATTTATAAATTATTAGGTGCTGGACCGTGTGAAATGTGCCATCCGCCAAAAATAATTAATTAATAATTGACAATGAAATAATTAATTATTTAAATGCATGGCGTACCTGCACAGTGTTTTTAAAGGCGATCAGAAACCATTATTAGCTGCCCAATCTAATAGTAAATAAGGAAATCCATTACTTACCTTATTAGGCTGGATGAAATCTTTTTTTTTGTGCAGAAGGGCGGTGCTGTGACTGAGCGCACTTTAGAGGTGTCGCAGCAGCACTCCAGCTATAGCTCTGGTACAAATTAAACACTGAATACAAAAATATTTCACACAGAAGCATATGTGTGCTCTGCACATATAAGGGCACAATGAAAGGAGAGAAGTTAAATGAACCCGAGCCAGATCTATCAAAAAAGAAATAGACCCGAGCCCGGCCCGAATCAACCCAGCCTGTCGGCCCCATCAGTGTCTCTTCTGAGGCAGCAGAGAGTGGCCAGTCAAGAAACAGGTAGATATATTAAGAAATTATATTTTCTTAATTATTCAGTAAAACCATATATTATTGTGACACTGACAGATAACATGGAAATTGAAAGCCAAGAGTGTGTTGGTGCGAGTCCTGCACTTCACCAACTGCACACCATGTCAATAGAAGTCAATATTATGGCTTATATTCTCATCCACCATCTAATGGTTGAAAATATTGCTCTGATGCAAAACTTATTTGCAGACCCCCACAGTCTATTATTACTACTTCTTCTTATTCTTCGAACATATTCAACGTTGTGTCTGCACAGCCTGAATTCTACCAGAAGTAGAACAAGGAGAACGTAGCGACAAACAGCGCTCTGTAGAAACATGACGATGTCCATGGAAGGGGGGCCCACAGGTACGGAAATATAAGTATCTCATTCTAAGGTAATTAAAACAGAACTGTTTATTATGTAAGGTCTTTACACACCACTGAAAACTTAGTTATGGATCTTATATTGCATTTCTGTCAATAAATCCTCAGAAATATTGCACACTGGACCTTTAATTTCCATTACATTGTTTCTTTTTTATATTACTTTATGTTTTTTTATTTTTCTCATTGTGTTTCTGTTTTAAGTGTTTTTGTTTCGTGTTACCTTGTTTTTCCCGCCCTGAGAATCACATCTGTTTTTAATAATACTATACTGTAATTAAAATATATTAATATTATTATCATACAACCTTTTGATTCACTCACAATGAAAACCACATGTGGTGGTA
>NW_025729823.1:0-6608 GCF_021292245.1 Micropterus dolomieu
AGAGAGTGCACATTCAACACAAAGAAAGTCCAGGGTGGCAGAAACAGCGTACCTTCAGCCTCAAACATGCGGTGGAGAGCCGGTCTGTCAGAGAAGAGGCCCAGATGGAGATGCTCTCCCTGGCCTGGGACACAGCCTGCAGGGGGAGCTGGAAACCAGCCAAGCACAAACAATCCAGTAAAATCAGTAAATCGTATGACATTTGCTGATAAGCATTATTTTTGCTGGTAACTAAAGCGTCAACCTAAAGTTACCAAACCAGAAATGCAAAAGATCCAGCTGGTCAGTATTGTACTTGATCTTTACCTCCTTGCTAGGAAGCTCTGTAGGGGAGAGCGCACGTTTTGTTCCTTCTCTTTTCTCCTTTGTTTGTGTAATTAGGAAGTAAGGTTCAGTATTGTAATAACTTTCTTTTTGGTTCTTTGGTAGTTTAGATTTAGCAATGTGATTTTACTTGGGGTTATTGTGCTTGTTATTTTAGCCTGGACTGTCCCTGAAGTTCAACTTCAGCTCCCACAGTTGGAAATAACAGAATCTGAAAAAGAATAAACTGACTCTTCACACTCTTCATCTGGCTCAACTGCTGTTATCTTCCAACCAGAGTGAAACATAGCGTCTCCTATAAAAGTAATCAGGGTCATTTTTTTTATAGGGTGCCATTTGGACTTCATAACGTGGGATAAATGAATGGTTGATTTACCCATATTTTAAAGTTCTATTATATAAAAGATAAATGTAACTTTATGAAAAACATCTGGGATGAGTTTAGACACCTTTATTGTATTAAATTTAGATATATTAACAACATTTTGATCCAATATATTTTGAACAGGACAATTAAAAAAAAGAATAAGTTATGTTTTAGATCTAAGTTGAATGATCAACACTGGGGACATGGCAAAATCCCATAGTACCTCTTCAACCAAAGCTTTTAAAATGTAAAAAAACAACAATGTAATCATAATTAATATCAATTGACCTTACATGAAAAATCAAATGGAACTAGTGTTTGTCCAAATTTATACAAAACAACATGATTTGTACTGGGGACACAAAAGGCACCACATAAAAAAAACTGACCCATCAATAAGTTCAGTCTTATAAAATGTGTCTCTCTGTAATATAATCACTAAACCAAACCTCTCCACAGCAGATTCAGTCTCACCGTTGCTGTGTTTGACAGAGGCCAGTGTGATGCAGTCTTGCAGCAGATCCTCTTTGGGCCGATGGTCCATGGAGGTACTGAGGGGCAACATGGAGCGAGGCTTCTTCTTCTTCAGCAAGTTTAAGTCTGGAAACACAGAGACAAACAAACATTGTCACATATAATAACATGAATTCACCCAATTTCAGAAATACATTCAGTTTTCTTTTTATAAATGCAGCACGTACCAGGTTTGTCTTTGCTCTTTACGGCAGTAGATAATTTTCTTTGCATCTCAAAAGTGGCTGAAAGAAAATTTCACAATAAAGTTTTTACAAAGTCCCAACCATCTTACTCATTCTGAAATCTGTACCAACTGTTGTTACCTGGTGGAGGTACAGGACTGTTTGTTGAGCTGACTTCATCCTCCCCATCTTCACCAGACAGCTCCTGTCCCACTGCCGCCTTCTCTCCTCCTGTAACCGTCTCTCCGTTCATCTCTAGTGGTGCAGCTCCTCCGGCACCCAACGCCTTCTTGTTCTTCTTCTTCTGCTTGGCATTGGCCTTCATCTTCTCCTTCAGGTCGACCATCTTTTTCCCTGAAAGAGGAATAACTTTTCTTTAACCTATTCTTTAGCGTTGGAGGACGTCCTGGGTGTTTCAACAGCGCTGCAAAGACATGTGTTCACCTTTAGGTGGCTTTGTAAACTCTTGTTGGGAGACTCTCCACTCCTGCAGGGTGAAGTCCTTCCCTCCAGTCCAGATCACATCTGGATCAACAGGTGACCAGTCCACGCACAGCAGATAACCAATGTGACCCCGGTAGTTAGACACAGCCGCCTCCTGCAGCACATCCCACACCTGAACAGACCAAAAATATCCAACATCAGAAGCCTGATAAGTCTGAAAGGAAGAAATATTACAAAGAAAACGAGGAATACTAATGTATGAAAGGAGGAGATAAAAATAGTTTGATGCATTAGGTAACAAAGTCCACTCATTAGAGGAGCAGCAAGTCCAAGCCAAACCTCTCAAAAAAGGAGCATGTGGCTTACAGATTCAAGATGTTGCTCTACAGTTTGGGGGTTGATTCAGACAGACCGTTACATCGGTCAGGCACATTATCATGGTTTTATACCCATGATGCTGGCCTGGTACTGACCTGGGCCGTGCCATCATATGAGACGGTGACCAGCCGGGCGTCGTGGTGTGGACTCCAGACCATGCCGGTGATTTTACCTGTATGACCACACAGCCTTCGATACGGCTCTGTCAACACCACAGCACTTTCTGGAGGATTCTCTGTGCAAAGAGAACAACACTAACGTCAATACATATCAAGCTCTTAACGTTTTGAGATCTCCAAAAGTAACTGCTGGATGTCACTGAATTTATTTGTTTTTTTGGCGACCTAAACAACAAAACCATCTTCCTGTAATACTCTGGTAGGCTGGTAGGGTTGAATGACATTGCTGTAAGAGTACACATTTTAAATAAAGAGGTGCAGTTTTAATTACAACTTACATTAATAAAAATGTCTTTACTTATGAACGTTTACAGCTAATTAAAGCCAATTTGTAATCATTCTGCTAAACTGACAATTTTCTGCTGAAATACTCAAAAAATGCATTCTCGTAAATAATGTAGTGTTTGTAGGGGAATTCCTTGGACGGACTGAACGACACAATGTGTGCTTGATGTCTCTTCCCACCAATGATGGAGCGGAGATCGTGCACGTAGACGGTAGCATTGCTGGAGCCCGAGGCCAAGAGGCAGTGCAGCTCTGGTGGAGAGCTGTGGCCGTGATGCCACCGCAACGTGTTGATGATCTTGTGGTGCTGCTGGATGCTGCACAGCAGCTTCAGACTGGGAGCCTGATACACATCAATGCACCTGCAGCGGAGAACATGCGGTCAAGATGTATGATGGGGAAAACAGGAACACAATAACTTCATTCAGAATTAAAACTAACTGCATTTCCAAGACAACTTGAAAACTACAAAAGCATGACAGGATAGAGAGAGAAAGAAATTAACATCTGCTGATGAACGACACGACATCAAACATTTAAGCACAGGCATATTCACCATAAAACCTGTTGAGCTAAAAAGTTAATAATAGTTTTGGCAGTTTAGTCAAATCACTGACGCCTAACATTTACAAACAGTAAATGCAAACAGTGCAGTTTTTACAAACAGAATCTGTCTGGTTCAGAAAGTGTTGAGATGCATCATAAAATCATAAAATCAGAATGTGACCTAGTTAGTCAAGTACAACAGTTCTTCTGTAGCCTGAAGACTGCACACTGTGAGCGGACAGTTGGTCCCTCGCAGGACTACACAGGCTGATGGTCTCTCGTGAGACAGGGTCGTTCACTCACCCGTCCTCGTTGCCGATGGCGACCACCTTTCCATCTGGCTTCCAGCAGAGGTCTGTGTGTGGAGACAGCTTGTGCTGTCGGGAATCAGAACTCACATTCATAACCTATTCAAATCAACTCCATTTACATGCAGCAGCAAACATGAAACAAACTGTCTGCTCAATCAAAGCTTTGAAGTCTGTGGATTTTCCTGGGTTTGTTCTCCACCTGGAGGTGTGCGTCAGGCTTTACTGTGCCTGACAGACGTTTTTAAAATCTCTAAAAGCTTTCTATAGTCTGCACATGGACGTTAAAGGACAGAGAAGACAAAGGTAGAGGTCATCAATTTTATATATATAAAAAATGATTGTTTTACTGCTCATCGTAGTGTCAGCAGCATAAATAAGTTGTCCTTGCTTTGGGTTACAAGAGCTCAGTGGTGAGTGTCAGAAGAGGTAACTGCTATAATCTTGTTTTTCCAAAAAGACATTAAAACATTCAAAGAAAAACTATTTCCATTTGACAACAGAAATCAGATCAAGCTTGGTGCCTTCTGTGCACATATAATCCAGTTGTTGCTTTCGATTGCCATGCAGAACCACTGGTATATGATTTTAAACAAACTTGAGAGGATGATTCAGGGACTGGCTGAGTGGGTGCATGTAGGTGGTTCAGTGACTTGATCATGGCACTTAAAAGGAAAAAGCCCTCACTTAAAACTCAACCACATGACCCAGCTCGCAGGGTAAATGGCCTGGAGAATTATATCATCATCTTCGCACCAACATCCCTCCCACCTTGATGTCGTTGGTGTCTCTGATCAGCTTGTCGATGTCCGACGCCTCTCCGCTCAGCTTCGATGGATCGTGTTGCAGGATGACGCCTTCGCCGGCGCAGCTGTACAGGCTGAAGGACGGCTTCGCTCCTGCTGCACCTGAACATCACACACACAAAATAAACAACTGTCTCCTGACTAAAGATGGTGTTTTAATAACATTTTGGTTCAGCAGCTGACAATAGTTTGGCATTTTGTTAATTCAATTAATTGAACAGGTGTGTGTGTCTGTTTCAGTTTTGACCAAGTGTCAGTGCAGTTGTGCATTACAGTGACTGATTACAGTATACTGGACACTTCAGTAATGTTCACCATTGTTCATTGATATGAACCTTATAATACCTGTGAACCCTCCGATGTGTTCCAGCCTGTGCAAGTTGAAAACATACTCTGGACACCGAGCAGAAAAACACATTAAATTGTTTTAGAGGCTTAACTATAATGGCTCAATCTACTCCCCCTTACATAGACACCCTTAATTGCTGAAATTGATTTAACAGACGCATTTAAACTGTAGTTGTTAGCTGCATTCATCTGTTTCAGCTCATTTTACTGAAAGAGCAGGTGGTCCGAGATGCTTGGTTTCCTCTGCAATGGTGAGCACTCAGTATGTAGAGGATTTGAATGTAAAGAAGAAAAAGGGAGCGTGACAGTGACAGTCTTGAGAGAAAGCAGCTGCTTCCAATTTTCTCTGCACGCTTACTGTAAGTCATCCTGATGATCTGAGCCAATGAGATTGCCGGCCTGAGCTGGACCGCTGTCATGGCTGCGAGTAAACACATTAGCTGCTCCCACCAGCAGATTGTTGGCATGGCAAGAATTAAGGTTTACGGCTTTGAGCCGAGTGACTGATACGCTAATCAAAATGTAATCTGCCGACAGCTGGTAAAATCAACTTCCTGCGTCTTGATTTCCCCGCGAGCCACTGAAGTGGGGGGGGGAGGTGAGAAGTAAGTGTTTTCTCAGCTCATTCAATTACAGAGCTGATTACAAAAGAGCGTGCAGAGATGTTTGGGCTTTTTCGCTGACTCACTGGTTTTCGGCATCCCACCGCCAGTGCTTTTGCTGGGTCAGAGCGTTCAGGAGCAAACAGCAGCATTTGCTAAGAGTTCATTAGAAACTTACCAAATGACATCGGGGGGACTGGGGGTCCCCAGGCCAATGTGTACACTGTTTTTCGGTGATAGGAGCTCGATATTTGAGGAGGTCTGAGGGGATATGAAGCAGAACAATTGGCCAGTCAGGAATGGATGATAGCTGCAGGAAAATGGAACCCAGGGGCCTCAAGGGATTATAAGAAAGACCCACAAGGCTGCGAGTAAAAAAAAACAAGCAATGATTTAACTTCTTGACTTTCAGAAGAATCTCCAAGCTAAAATTCCAAGTCAGCCATTTTTGCAGTTAAAAATCAGATCCATATTTTTAAAAGGTGCCCTGTGAAGTAGAAGTTATGTTTATATTCAGTGTTTCCTACCAAAATACAATGTGTACATTGTTGAGGTCTAGTAAATGTGTGGAATGCATTTCATTACTCATAAAACATTTGCAAAGTTTATCTGAAAAAATGCATTGTTTATATTCCTATTTGCATGCAAGCACACTTCTTTTGCTGCTTCTGTTGGCACATTGCTACGCTTCTTTGTGCGTTAACTGCAGTCCACAAGCCAGTGGCATCCAGTGTTTTGTTAGCAGTATGATTGAAGAATAAAGCTGCAAAGGTGAAACACAATAAATTTGTCTATGCTTGTATTTAAGAAGGGGAAGGTTAATATGGAAAGCTAATGTCTCAGCCAAACATGTTGTGTCTCAAGCTGTTGACTGGCTTTTAGTCAGTGTTGCTGCCAGCCAGTACAGTTTATACAATAGTATTTGAGTGGCTATATGTAAATAATGTCTTTGTCTGCAACAACCGTATTCGGACTGACACTCTTCTGAAACTACAGAAATAAATACATTTAATATAAATGTACTCCTCTTTACACTGACATAAAAAAAACCTCAAATCAATTTAATTTCAGTTGGACATTAATAAACTGCAGTGGGTTAAAAAACTTTAACGTGTGAAACTAAAGTGTGTATTTGTGGACCGATATGATAAAACTACTGGAAACTGTTAGATTCCATAACTTAGAGCGATTAAACCATAGGAAAAAAAAACACATAGAACAAGAATCTTACTTGTTTGAGAAGACATCGTAGATACCAACTTTACCATCGTCTGTTCCAAAAGACAAGGAGCCTTCTTTTTTTGGGTGCCACGCCAGCTGCAG
>NW_025729824.1:0-3462 GCF_021292245.1 Micropterus dolomieu
AAAATGTAAGCCATGAGTGTGAAACATTGTCACTGTTTCTGCACCACAGTCCATTATAAACCACATAATAGATGAAGTTTACAAAGGCATTTCACAACGTCAGTTCTCTCTGTGATTATGGCCCCTCGCCAAAACTGCCCGCCAGCACCATATTCTGGTCCACAGTCAGAATATGGAGCTTTAACAGTGGCAAAAAATAAAAATAAATGTATAATTTGATAGCAGTGCTGTTTCTGGTTCAAGCAGCCTGTAAGTTATAGGTAATTCAGTGCCCCTCTCTGGCCAGCTGAGTTTCATTTATTGTTATTTTATACAGATTGTTTGTTATTTGCTAAATGTGTACCAACCATATATATTTTTTGTCGGGACAGACTCATATGAAGATAGTCACCACCAGTATCAAGCCTTACTCCACCTAGTTCAGTCAGGAAATGTCATAAGATTTAAATAATTTTAGGTGAATACTGTAAACGGGGTGGTGATGGCTCAATGGATAAAGTCGCATGCCTTTGGTGTGAGAGACCTGGGTTCAATCCCCCACTGTAACCCATCCACCATTGTGTCCCTGAGCAAGACACTTCACCCCTTGTTCAGAGGGGCTTGCAACCTCTGACACAGCAATTGTAAGTCGCTTTGGATAAATGTGTCAGCTAAATAAATGTAATGTTAAATTAAAATGCCACATAACATTTATATGCTTTGGCCATTATATTGAATGAATCAAGGATATTTTAAACATTTTACTGATAAAGGCACTACAATATTTGTTGGATCTCCTCTACAAGCATCTGCTGCTCCCTCTTGGATACAGCAAAGACTTTCAATCAAAAAACAAAAACAAAACTTGAGTTTTACGCAAGCATCCCTGCATTAGTGATGTTCAAGCTGAGCCATGCAAGCTAGTAGTGGTGTCCATCACCTTGCAATCTTAGCAAAAAGCCAAGAAAGATACATACAAGAGCCATCCATTGACTAAGAAAAAGGAGCTAACATCCACTCATACAGGGAAAGAACATGAACCATTGTGAAAACATATAGTGATTTAGGTGCTGTGCCTTTTTACATCATCTTTCAAAAAGTTTTAAGGAAATGTAACTGTAGTAGTCAATGGCATTTTAATGCAGCCTAGCTAACAAGAACTTAAATTGTCTAAAAACAAACATCCAGAAAGGACCCTTTCGATCTTTGATACTTATACAGTAAACAAAATGTGGTGATTAGAAGACAAAGATACATCTAGGAAGCAAAGATAAAACTGGGATATGTTTGTGTGCAACACTAAAGTATGTAACATGTGTATCTTGTTTGTTTAATCCATATCCTTACAGTAATGTACAATGGATAACTTGCAGTTTGTAACTTTTTCTTCCAACCAGCGGAGAGGCTCCACACAAACGCTGAGCACATTTCGTCACTGAGAAGTAGTTACACTATAAAACACACTCTAAAACTCCAAATTGTTGGTTTTGCATTTCTGTTTGTTGACCTTAATAAACAATAGAGACATGACGTCTTAGTAAGTGAACGCTAGAGTGGATTTGGACTGAAACGGGCAAACCATTTCCCCTGTTTTAGTATTTTTGCTAAGTGAATCAACTGTAGCTTTAGCCTACAGACACGTGAATGGTATTGATCCTCATGCTCACTCTGCAAGAAAATGAATAATGATATTTCCAAAAATGTTGAACCTTTTGATTATTTGTAGTGTTGTTGTTTCAGTTTAACCTAAAAGTAATACAAACTCAGTCACAGGTTAGTTAAGAACTGGATATGCATGCATGTCTGTCTGCCGGGAATCTTTCATCAGATGCCCTTATCACTCATGGGTTATTGACAACAACAAGGTTGTGCATACATATGGTAGATACTCAAGTTTGCTGCACCTTTGCTCTTTGCTGGTAAACACTGGTCAGACGGTTAAGCTGTAAAACACACAAAAGAGATCCTGGTCAGAAGGCAAATATTTCTACATGCACAGAAAACTGAATTTATGAATTTTCAGTAACTCACATGTGAACATCTTTAGAAAGCAGATTTCTCCTTCTATAGACTGTTAGGTTTTGTGCTACATTTTTGTTGTGGAATACATTGTATGCATGATTTGGTGTGTATATTTATTTTGTTAAATACAGTCTGATATTTCCACACAAAAATGGTCATGAGCAGACGTTCTGAAGAAACACCCTCCCCTCATAGAATAAAAAGTCCAGAAGACAAGACATCATTTCTATTTATTTTTAATAAAATTGTAATCAAAAGGGATTTGCAAGTACACTGTTTACCATGTTTACCATCTTAGTTTAGCCAACATTTGCTAATTATCACTAGAAGCAAAGTATGGCAAAGGCTGATGTTAATGTCATGTATTTGCAAGACTTTCTTAAGTCTTAAACCAGAGTATTGGTCAAATATACAAATTATCCTGAGGGGTAACATGAAAATATGTACTTAATGTCATGGCAAACAAATTATTTTAAAATCACACAAAACAACAAATGTCAATAGTTGTACAAGAGGAAAACTCAGGGGATTACCAAAGTCATTAAGAGTCATCGTCTGGGCATCATGGAACGTCTTTGCCAACATTAATGGCAGTCCATCCAATAGCTGTTGAGAAATTTCAGTCTGGACCGAAGTGGTGGCACAACCGAGCACTGGCAGCATGTTAGCTAATAATTACATATTTCCTACTTCTGTTAAATAAGTGTATTATTTCTCTTCTATGGATACAGAATATTGCACAACGTGTTGATCTATGGCTGGATTTTTCTCTTTTGGATTATGCATACATTTTTAACGAGTATGAATAAAACCTATCTGCACACCTTATCTGATATTTTTGTCTGCTGGCGATCTTTTACCTGCTTTATTTGTCTGCTCCAAGGTTTTTTTTCTTGTTTTGCAACTTCCAGATAGTCAGTATGTCAATGTACTTTGGCAAAAGAGGAACAGATTAAAAATTACTGGAAGTTACAGGAGATAGTCAAATGTTTGAAGAAGGAGCAAAATAATCATTAATTACAGACTTGACGTCATGATCCCACTCTGACTTTATAAATGTCCAGGGACGAATCTGTCAGACACACACAGGAACAGTTGTCTAGTTGAATCTTTTTAGCAGAGAACATTCAAATCTCTGACTGACAAATTCACATCAAGATGGGGAACATGCAGTGCCCTGCAGAGGATGCAGCCCTCCTGGCCTCCGTCGCTCGAGATATCTGCCCTTTCCCAAACTACAATCCTAATCCGATTTTCAAGAACATGCTGTCAATGAATTCTTCACTTCACCTGAGGAACCACTACGAGGCAGTGCAGTCCTCTTTGACCCCCAAGCAGCTGGACGACTTCACCCAGGGCCTGAGGACCACTTTTGGCAGGGAGGGCAACGTCACTCTTGGCGGGGTGGGGGTAGTGGCCCTGTCTTTGGCTGTGCTGTTTGACACTCTTGCCAGACGGGTC
>NW_025729825.1:0-8320 GCF_021292245.1 Micropterus dolomieu
ATAGGTGACGACGTTGCCAGTGATGTCTGTAGACTGTATACAACAGGCCTCAACCTATCGCAGACAGTCTGAGCACTGATGGAGGGATTGTTGTTGCCATCCTGTACCTGTCCAGCAGGTGTGATGTTCGGATGTACCGACACTGCGCAGCTGTTGTTTCACATCGAGGACGATCAGCTGTCCTTCCTGTGTCCCTGGCAAAAATTAATTTAAAAAAAGTAAAAACAGTCAAGCATGTTTTGTATTAGAAAATCAATCTTGTTTTAAGAAGATATAACTTACCTTTTCTTTATAAAATATTACAGTTGATAGTGAGCTAGATTAAACTAGTAACAAGTTACAACAATGGTTTGCATGATTGATATCTGGACACAGAAACAAAATTATTTTAAGACTATTTGCACAACTTCTTAATTTAAGTAACACTGCAAAAAACGGCCCTTCTAGACACAAGCCAAATATTTTTAAATGGACTAAGCAATATTTGCTTGGCTAGAAGTCTTAAAACAAACATAAACATCTGAAAAAACTGTAATGGACCTTAAAATTTGCATGTTGTGACTACATACAACTATCTAATAGACTGCCCCGCAGATTGATAAATCTACAACATAGATCATCATGATATTAAAATTGTTTCATAACTCTTTAAGTCTCTGATAACTTGAATGACATTTGGAACAATCAGTCTGTCTTCATCCGTCAGGAGTTGTTGAGAGATGTTAGTTAATTTCAGTCAGTAGACACATTTAAGTATTTGGTCTTTTGATCCAGTTGTTTCAATTTTATTTCAAGAGAATATATTTTCTAGTATTCAGGACAAATCAGACATTCATAGATTTAATTTTAGTGCATAAACAGTTTAAATATAACCAACTAATCCGGTAATGTAAAGGCAAAAACATTTTCATATTGAAAGATTTTGGATTTTTCAATGAGGGAAACAGAGTAAATGTATTTTTAAGAAATGTTTACAAGCTCTTTGAATTTTAATAAGACATGTTATTAAGTAAGAGTATTTATATGTCTTAAAACAAATCTGTAATGAATCTTTGATTATTCTGTTACTTTCAATTAAGAGAGTTGTTGCAGTTCAACACGTGTCTGAAACAGTTCCAGACGTCACAAGTGAATCCAGGATCTTTGACTGTTCTTCTCTGGACCTCCATGCTGCCATCAGACCTGGTTTCAGTGTTAAATAAATATCTGCAAAGTCTTAATACAGAAATCCAGGATTTCCAAACCTTTCCATGTCAGATTAAAACCCTTCAGAGCAGTGTATCAGCCCGGGAACCTCTGGGAAAAATAAGAGCAGTAGAGAGTTTGTGGTTCTTCCTCTGCAGATCTCACAGCTCGAAGCTCCTCTTTGGACTGACCAAACCAAAGAACATCAACACAGAGATTTGAGTTTAACATCAGAGAACACTTCAGGATTCTCTTCAGTGGACGTAAAGAGGTCGAGTGACCGAAGTCCAAAACATCTGAAGAAGCATCAGGACACCGATTTGTGTCCACGTTTTGGCCATATTTACTGTTTACATGTTGACTTTTACTGGGAGTTTTTTTCTTCAAAACACTATTTCTGTCCATTCGACCACGTAACAAATAACATAAAGTTCCCAAAGTCATTGAAATATTGATAAATACAATAAATATTGATCTATAATTTTATGACCGAAGAACTCCCGTACTTTACAGGCCGATAACTTGAGACTGGTTCAACTGGTTAAAAATGGTAAGTGTAGTGGAGTTAATGATTCCACCTGCCATCACTGTTTTAAGTTATTGCTCCTACGATGCAGGATGAGGACGGAGGGAAAGTAGTCTGGTCATATAGCAGCTGCATGTAGAGGAATTAGAAGATGCAGGAAATGTGGATGTGAGCATGAGATGTTTGATTGTAAGGAGAAAGTGTGGATCTTGTGGTGGGGGGCACGTTGCTGGAAGTTGTGAGGTTGAGCAATATAAACAGGGTGTGAGGGTGCAGCAGTATAGGGGGATAAATAAAGTGATGTCTTATGCTGAAGTGATCTAAAAGGTTGGCAAATGTGGTGAGATAGACAAAATAAGGAGAAAGGAAGGGGAAGGCTGCCCTCTGGTGGCCTGTTTAACAAAAGATTCAGTGGTGGTGAGTAAGTTGAATTTCCTGACTTTCAGACCAAGAATAACTCAGATGTAGTAAGAAGTGTGGTAAAAGCTGCTGAGAGAGCTCCAGCTGCCCTCCATACGACAACGATAATGATAGTTAGATTATTAATGTTTTTTATCCTCCCGTGTAAAGAGTTTGATGGCAAATGGGAAAGAGTCAAAGAAATTTGTGGATGCTTTAAAAAAAAATTTGTGAACAAGAGACATGGCTAAAACCAACTTTTACTGAGGTATGTTTGTTTAAGGAAGGAGTGCATTTAGAATCAGATCTTGAGTGTGTGGTGACAGAAGTATGGAGTTCAACAACCATTGCCTTCAGGTCGATGCAATAATGAGCCATGTGAGGTCCTCCAGTCGTGTCAGCAGGAGTTTTCATGCTCATTATCCTCTATGGGGCAGTAAAAAACAAGATAAAACCAGTGCCATAATAGAGGATTTCGTGGATGAATACTCACATGTGATGTTGAATGATGTGAGACCAACAAGATTTCAGATTGGTTGTGGGAAAGTGTCGTGCACAGATTTAACTATGAAGGAGCTAGATGTGGGGAATGGATGGATTGTTACACCATGGCAGGTGATCATTTCCCTGTTTTAAGTAGTATCAAGTATACTAGATACTACTTAAAACAGGGAAATGATAGCGGGAGAACATTGGCAGAAAGTTTTATTTTCAGAAAGTGAATTGGGACAAGAACTTTCAAGATTTAGGATAAGTAGAAGAGCAGAGCGAGTCTTCTTTCTTTCAAGAGCTTAGAACGAGTCATGTTATTGAATATAAGAGTCTGACAGCGGAGGCGAGGAAAGTTATAAAAGCATAAAGAAAGAAGCTGCTGCAGGTTCTGTGGCGCTTAAGGAACAGAAACAACTGCTAAGCAGGTTTGGGGCACGAATCATCGAATGTCCAGGATTAAAAAGAGTCAGAATATTTATTTATTTGATGGGTCGAGGTGAAGAAGCTGTTAGCAGCAGGGAGAAGGTTGATCTATTAGTCAAGACCTTTCAGGCAGATCGCAGCATTAGTAATAGATGAGCAACTGAAGAGAGCAGCAATGATTGAGCATGAGGTCCACAAACTTATAAATAAATTCTGATTACAGCGACATTGTTAATGTATTCTTTACTGTGCAAGAGGTAAAACGTGCAGTAAGGTGGGGGCATAATACCTGAGATGGTTTGGGAAACGAGATATTTAAACACATGTGACTTGGCAGTGGAGGAGATGTTCTGATAAACACAGGAGGAAACATGAAGTGGTTGTTCCAATGTTGAAACATGAAGGAAGTTGAAAGTCTTGCATCTTATAGACCAACTGCTCCCACAGCAGATATCTGTAAGATAATGGAAAGACTGGTTACAGATAGAGTTGGTCAAAGACTAGAGCAGAGAAAGTATTTTTCACAGTTTGAAAGTGCGTTTAGGCAACAATAGATTCAGCGTCGGTGGTAGAGAATTTCGAAGAGCACTAGTGAACAAAGAGGTGGTGATTAGTGTCTTCACAGGCGTAGAGAAAGCTACATGATGTGGAAGGATGGGTTAGTAATTAAGTTATATGATGTAGGGGTTCAGGGAAGGATGCTAGATTGGATTAGAGACTTTTTGAGATCCTGGGCCATACAGGTAAGAGTGGGGTCAGTCCTTCTGACACTGCAGGCTAAGAATTATATTATTTTATTATAAAACTTAAATTGATTGTAAAAGACTATAGATTTTGAACCTCTTTAGTTTACATTCACAAATAGAAATGGTCTAAAAAGAAACCACGAATGCAACATTTCAAAATAGAGATCAAACATTATATTGAAGCATTATCTGGTCTGAAGAACAGTTAAAATGTGTAAAGATGTAAATATTTTTTATTTAGTCCCTTTGTTGCTTGTTACATGATGCCCTTGTGTATCTATTTGTATCATCTTCTATTATTCTGTCATTTAATGTACTTTTGTTTTGGCTGAACCCAGCAAGCAATTTCACGGTTAAAAGTAAAATCAGAGCCCAGACGTCTAGGCTAAAACAGGGCTGAATTTGGGCTGTCAGTGAAAGTTTGGTAGACGTCTAACCGTAGCCCAAAACTAGTCTAGCCATCAATTTGACCACTTTTGAACGGCTACATATAGACGTGTATTAGATGGTGAAAATGGGTCTAGGCTAAAACAGGGCTGAATTTGGGCTGTCAGTGAAAAGTTAATAGACGTCTAACCGTAGCCCACGAATAAACCAAATACACAGCTTTTAAATGACTACATATCTACCTCTAATAGACAACAGAATAGTGGCTGAAGGATTGTTTTTACTCAAACAAAACAGGTTCTCACAAATGGTAATCTGTCCAAACAAATTAAATATAAAGATTTTATTAAGCCACGCGACCCTGTACGCAAGCGGTTGACAATGGATGGATGGATTTTATTAAGAAAAAGGATTACAGCGTAGACAACTTAAGATAATCTAACATGTAAAGGAATTATTGCTAAAATATTATAAATACAAAAAAGTTTATATATATATATATATAAATAAAAATACAAAACAAGAAATACAAAAACATAAATAATGATAAAATAAATTGGTTGGCTACATCCAAATCTAGATCTTCATCTACGCTGCTACTTGATGCAGGAAGAGCATCAGATGGGTCTCTCGGTTGGCGCCAGTCTCTCGGGTAAATGGGATCCATAACTGTTGAATATGTAAGAATATGAATATAAATAAACATTATAATTTGACTATGTTGACTGTTTTCCCATAAGACATGACTATCATCAAATGATTTTAAATGAAAACATACAGTAAATTTCTAATTATCATTCTAATGAAGGTTAAAAATTTCTTTTCTTTTCCTTTTTAATTTAAAAGTATTTATTACTGACCCACTTATCTCTATGGAAAATATAAAGATACTTGAACAGGACACATGTTTTAGCCATGTTGCATTAGAACAACCAAATACAGAAAGCTGCTTTTAGTCTTTTGAGAGTTATGTGCTGTGAAAGTGTTCTGAATATTTATTGTTGTCTTTGCTGGAGAATTTGCAATAAATATTTAGTGTCAAAAGTCAAAAACTCATATTTTCACATCATAATGATCTAGTGAGTAAAATATGTGTAGCTTTCATTACAAGTTATAATAGTTACGGTTGTACATGTTTCATGTTCACCCATCTGAATTCAGACAATAGGGTTTTTAAGGGCGCGAGGAAACCTGTGGGCATCATGGAGTAACTCTTTCGACCGTTGCTCGCTGAAAGGCCGAAGTCATATCGCGAGATCTGGCCGTCCCTGATGTCTAACTTTCAAGTCTCGCGTTGCAAGTAGTCATGTCTCAGCAGGGCTACAGCTGCATGTTCATCTAGCGGTTGAAAATAGTAATTGCATTTTGTTTTAAATTAAAATGAAAGTTAATCCGGGGAACGTTACAGCGAAAATAAAGATAATTTAAGTGTTTCAAACGTTTACTTGCATTTGATGAAATGATATCACGCAGCTCAACAGCTGCATGGGTGAAAACTACCTGTAACCTATTTGCTCTGAAACAGGGCTGCAGCCAAGCCGTCGGTATTTGACCACTGATTGCCTCTGTTTCACCGGGTGGGCTAAAAGCAGGTTACACGTAGCCTGTCCAGATACAGATGGTCTACAGATAGACCATGTCAATTTAATGACACTTAATATCTTGTTGATATTATTGCCATTACACAAATAATCTCACGTGCTGCCAGGGCAAAACCCCACTTTTAATCATGTTTGACTTTGAAAGAAATGAAACAAAACACGTTGTAATCACTGTAGACCTTGCTTAAATGATGGAATATCACACACATTGCAAGTTATTTTGGCAAAAACGTCAATTGAAGCTAGAAGTGGGTTACATAGTTGGACTAAATCAGGTCTATAGTAAACCTAGACGGTGAAATGACGGCTATTGATTGCTGGGATGTTGCATTATGTCATATGTAAACAAACAGGACGAATGAGAGAGATTGATCGTTAATGTAATTGTTTTGTGACTGAAGAAGCAGAATTGTAATTTTATAATTGTAGATACTAGAATGATAGAGAATGAGCACTTTTAATATCCAATATAGAAGTTTACTTTTGTATAACAGCCTATTCTGTGTTTATTGTGAGTCTGTTTATTTAGGGAATGCATAGTTATTACTATATTTTGATATATTGAGATGTTAATATCAAATTGTGATTTTTGTATTATGTAGTTGGCAGTTACCACAAGAAAAAAGTAAAACAACTGAGGACCAGCCAACTCACCATCGTGTATTTAATTTATTCTTTCAGAGTAAATCTTTTCTAAAATATGTCAACCCTTGAGTCAACTTAACACCTGCAGCAGGGCGCCCTCTTCTAGGCCGAGCAGGAACTGCTCCTTAAGGTGCTTATGTGTAGGGGCCTCGTTGGGGTGGACTTTAAAAGGCCTTACTTCATAACCGCTTCATCTGAACCAATACAGGAAAACTTTCAACATCTTACCGACACACACGACTTAGGTAAACGGGGTTTCTACAGATACCTACAGCTTAGGCATCACTTTGGTAGAAATATTAAAATCAGAATGAAACTGAACTGATCAAAGTTTTATATTGATGCATCTGCAGGAAACTGGTATCAAGATTAAACTCCTGCATACGATCAAAGAAACACTCTACTCTTTAAGTTAAAGGGAAATGGGAAAAGGAAGCAAACATAACCCTGATGGAGCAAGAGTGGCTAAATATATGTAAAATACAATCCACCACCTCCAGTTCTGGCCAATGGAGAAAATGTCATGGAAAAACATTATTAGGTTTTTAGTTATTACCCAAAAGAGGAACATATTAATGTAGACGAGACAATTTAACAATTCAATGGCTGATTCTTTTGACAAGTCCAGTAATCCAATCCTATTGGCTGGAGATAATAAAGGAAATAAAACCGATAATGTGTTTTCAGATTGATTATAGTTTTGGCACCATGCTGTATAGTTGGGTAATGAATTTCACACTCAAGACAAATATCTTCTTTAATTATAACTTGCAGCCAACAAGAAAGCAATAAATGGTGAGATGAGGAACCACCAAAAATAAAAGAGTGGATATCGATAAAAAGTAAATGTACGAAACAGAGCATAGACTGGAAATAGTTGTCTAAATAATAAATGTATTAAACAGAGAAACTGACCTTGTCTTTAAGACTTTGTATCAATAAATTCCACAGGTATTGGTCCAAATGCTGTGTTCGCATGAATGACAATATTACATAGACGGAATGGAAAACCTTGTCCTGTGGTGGTTCTGGTCTACTAATACTATATTTATAATTTATTCACGCCGTCTTCCTTTTGTGATTTACTGTATTTGTGCAATGAGCTCACAATGTTTTTTATGTTTGTATTCGCTAAATGGAGTCGTCTTAACTCCCTTGGAGGACAAGGTGGATCCTGACTGACGTGGACTGGAGGTGATCCTGGTTCGATGCCCTGGTGGTTCTGTCTTTATATGACTCTTCCCTTTTCTTGGGACTGATGGAAAATACCATTTAATACAAAACTGCTGTACTGATAACATTTGAGCTTGAGTCTGTTTGCTAAAAAAGTATTAAAAAAGTGAAGTACAAGTACCTTGAATTTGTTTAGCAAATTTTAGAGTTTAGTACAGTAATTGAGTAAATATACTTAGTTACATTCCACCACTGTAAAAGGTCTTTATTAAAAAACAAGTTGCACATTATTGATCATGTTAGAATCGGTCCAAAACAGTAAAATCTCTTTAGTTTCTTTTCTCAGAGTTTGAACAGACTGAAACATCAAAAACAGCCACAACATAAAGTTTGACATTTTTCATGTTTTATTCAAACGTTTGGACAGAAATGATTCAGCAAACACTCAGTGTCCAGTTTATTAGGAACACCTGAAACTAATGCAGTCTGACAGCCCTGCAATAAATCTCCTTCATCAAGGTTTTAATGTTCAGTTTGTGTTCAAACTGTTTCAGAGACGTGTTTCTGTCCAAAATGACCATGAAGTCAAATAAACGACTCTCTGAACATTAAAACGTTCATGAAGGAGATTTATTGCAGGACTGTCAGACTGCATTAGTTTTAGGTGTTCCTAATAAATTGGAACAGCTACACAGTGACTAACCGTAGAACCCAAATAAACAAATATTTGATAACAAATAAAA
>NW_025729826.1:0-2664 GCF_021292245.1 Micropterus dolomieu
CCTGACGCTCACCTCTTCTGTACATTTCACTCTACCAACTCTATTAATAATCACATCTACCAAGCTTTTAATCTTTGAAGTGTCAATACTTCAACCCCACCCCCCCACCACCACCACCACCACCATCACCACTTTGATCCGAGTTGTCGGTTCAGCCCAGAAGGTGCACGAAGGTGAGGAGTCTGAGCACGGTGTATAGTCTGGGTAGATGAGAGGGGGTAGCCTCCAGCCAGCCGTAATCACAGCTATCCATTTCATCTAACAGCGGGAAGACGATGCTCTCAATGGGAGCAGAGTGGTGGTAAAGCACCCTCCCCGTTTCCTCCCCTCCACAAACACAAAAGACACCCCCAGCTACTCATGAGAGATTAGATTTCCCCACCTCTGCCCGCATGTGTAGTCAGCAGCAGATGCCTATCTCTGCCTGTTCTCTTCCTGAAAACAGCAGCAAAAACACTTCTGTTGTTTAGTGCTGTGGTGGCAGATAAAGGCCTGCCAGGATCTCTGGAGTGTGTAGACTCTGGAGATAATGTGCCTGCCTGAACAGCATCCACTGACACCAGCGGATGGGATGTGTACACAGCGCACTTCACACACTAAATACAACTCTGTGTTGGGATTTTAATTAAATATCAGCCCAAATGTTGTTTAAACTAAAGAAGCTAAAAGTTTCTTAACAAAGATTTATTCATGCTTGAAAAATGGCTGATGGGATGGCATCGTCGGTTGGCCGGTTGTTCCGTCACTTCAGTCCAGACAGAAATACCTCAACTGGAGGATGGATTGCCGTGGCATTTTGTGATGCCCAGATTTTTTCCTCTAGCACTGCCATAAATGGTTTGCCATGAAACCTACAGAGATTCATGTTCCCCTCAGGATGAATTGTAATAACTGATGACCTTTGAGTGATCCTCTGACTTTTCCTCAGGTCAAAATAATAATCGGTTCAATACTTTAATGACCAAATTCCTGCAAAACTAAAGACATCAGGCTCAGCTGTACTTAGTGCTGATAAGAAAATGTTTCCAGGTTGACACACTAAATGGTGAACATGGTAAATATTAAACCCGCTAAACATCAACATATTCGCATTATCATTGTGAGCATGTTAGCATGCTGATGTGAATATGTATAAAGCACCACAGTGCCTTTCTTTCAAGTCATTAGATGGCGTGCCAGAACATCGTCAATTGACTATTTCTATTCCAACATTTACTGTGTGTGCGATGATCTCAGTTGGTAGTGCACAGGACTCCTGTTCAGAGGCTTGTGTGTTCAATTCTCACTTGCTGCTACTATTTTATTCTTCCATTTTCAACAAATTGATTGTGGAAAGATCGTATTACAAATCCCAATTATGCATGTGCAGGAGTGTGTACATTCAGCCTATGGACGCTTATTTTCACGTCCCCAGTATCTCCAGGCAGAGGAAATACCTGCTTTTTTCATTCAGGGGATCTGATCTCACGTTTTCTGATGGCTTTTTCAGAGGTGTTTTTCCAGCAAGCCAGAGACTCTTTAGAATTTCCTACAGAACTTTTCAAAGTAAAAGCTCTCAATTAAACATAACTGCAAAAATGTTCTTGCGCTTTTAATTTCTAGGCATAATCACTTAAGAGGAAGTGAACTTTTGCCTAACATGTAGTACACTGTGTACAGGTACTTACTAGTGTCTGAATTTCAACAGGGTAGTGTTGTCTCACTTTAAACACCGCCTTTATGCTCTTACCGTAAATGATGCTCGCAACATTTGACCGCTTCTTCTTCTTTTTAATTGGGAAATTTTAAGCTTGTTCGCTCACTTGACTTCAATTCAATTGTATTAAAAAAGAAATGTACTCACTCACGCACAACTGCAGGTTTCTCGGCCGCCGTTTTCACAGCTCTGTTGACTTTATTTGTCAGCAGTTAAATGATGTCGACCAAAAACCCCAACACGTGATTCCGTTTTCACAACAGCACATGTGGGCGAGGATTGACGTTAATGATGTGGCCTATCAAAATGATTTGAGCCCAACATGGTTCTGAATGACAACAGCACCAACAGGTGTGTTCACTGTTTCTTCTAATTCTAAATCAACATTGTAATGCTGCTCATACTACAAAAATGTACCAGCGACCAGGTTACATCGCCACTCTCCTCTACTATCCGTCAGAGCCACGGATGCACAGCTGCAGGTCAGTGTGTCTGTTTGACCGAGCAGCTATTTATGTCAGAGACTTGATGGATGGGCCGCAGTGGGAATCGAACTGGGGTCTCACTGCATCTTCACCACCCATATTAGAAGAGCAGAGCAGACAGGGTGAAGCGCCTCCCTCCCGCAGGGTCATACGGAGGTGTGGCCATGTTCGATTGCACCCCTGGACGCAACCTCTATGAAACAATCAGAAAACACTTTCTCTTGTTCACCGTCTTTGTCACCCTCGCTCTCCCCATTCACTCTCATGCTTGCTTAACCACCGCTGCTGTCAGGCCAACTTTGAATGGTGTGTACACAAACAGCAGCATAAATCCCACTCATTCTGCCTTTAAGTCATTACAAAAAGATCAAACCACTATGTTTTTTTTTTTTTTTATTTAGCATTTTTGCTTTTTCAAAAGGTAATGGCATCATAAAATGAAGACAGACTTTCTGAGCTTGATTTGAATACCTCAAATGAGGC
>NW_025729827.1:0-7296 GCF_021292245.1 Micropterus dolomieu
AAGTTTTAGAGCTCCCACAAACTCTCATTTACTATGTTCTGAGACAATTGCATTCAGGTACAACTTAAAATGATTAAGTCTAACCTACGATTGTTTTACAGGATCAACTTTAAACTTAAGATATATTAGGTCAGTGTGTTTGAACTCAGTAAAAGTCTGTGATCTCAAGTGTGCCGACTACGTATTGCCCTCAAAGTATGGCTGGCTGTAGAGTCAATGTGTACATTTGCTAAAAATACGTTGACTCAATGTTCACCACAGCTGCAGACACACTGCATACCATCCATCCATTTGTCAGGTAATACCATATACCATAAATATTGTTGCTGTTGCTGCACTGTAGGTTCTCTAGTCCATGCATTATGTAGCAGTGCGGAATTTTCACCCTGGCGTTGTCACCATTGCATCTCTTATACTAACTCGTGTCATTTTCTCAGAGGATGTTGCGACGTATTCTGTCTAACTGACACTGAGACATAATGTAAGCAGTGTGGACGTCAAACTTGCCCAGTCATGGAGCATTACTTTCTGTTTATTGCTCTGATTTATAAAACTTGGATGTGGATGAGCAAAGATTCAGTCATAATACTGTAGTGAATCATGTTTAGTATTCAGTACTGTACTTGTGCCTCGTTGCATATGATTTCTTGTGCCAGCGCCATTTGACTCATAGGCTGATTGTAAATTCCACTTCATTACACTGATAATCTGAAACAAAATGAGTTTCTAAATTTTTGAGTTTTTAAATTTTAGCGCTGAGTTGCTGTGTTTATCTTTTTTTAAAGGGCATATTGTGATATTGCTCATACAGCTTAAATGTTGAAGTAGTTTAGTAGTACTGTGTAATGTAACTTCAATAAAACACAGCAAGATGTAAATGTGTTTTGATACATGTAGTTTAAGAGTTATCTGGTCATTTATTTTTTATGGAAAATGATGTATCTTCATACCACCTGATATACTATAATTATTATTGAGGACATGGACATGAATTGATTTATCTGTGAAATAATTTTCTGGTTAAAAAAGAAACCATAGAGTATGTTACCTTTTTCTGAGAGGAATACGCATGTGGATCTGACTGATCAAGTGATAAAGAAACTAGCTAAAAAGAAGCAGACAAGATATGTAACTGAACAATGAATCAAAACTGTCACACACAAGAAACTGGTGTAAAGGAATTGTTCAACATTTTAAGAAATACTCTTATTTGCTTTCTTGATAGAGGTAGATGAGACAATCAATGCCACTCATATGAGTATTGATCATCCCATCTAACTCTCTGCAAATAAAGCTTAGACAGCAAACACATGTTCAGACCAGATTCAGATTTAAAAGGGACAAAGATGGAATGTAAATATAGCCACAAGCGGCGATGACTGGGTCCAAGCATTTGATTGCTTACCGAGAAGCAAAACTCTGGATTTTCTTTCAGTTAATTCATCATGGTCATCACTGTGTGCTGATGCTCTATCCTCAGGCAAAGGTAAATAAGCAAACATACACCTGTATTTATTTGTGATGAAATGATGAGTCATCATCTCCTGAGTGGATAACTGGTCACAATATTCCCAGTATGTATCTCTCAAGCGTGATCACAAAATATTACATTAATATTATACTCAAATAAGTACACCAATAAGTAAGTTTTTTTTATTACGTTACTTGCTTTTTGTCTGGCACAGTGGATAAGACATATGCCTTTGGTGTGAGAGAACCGGGTTCCACTGTGAGACACCAATGTGTCCCTGAGCAAGACACTTAACCCAGCAATTGTAGCAATTGTACAATTGTTGTAATTCGCTTTGGATAAAAGCGTCAGCTAAATGAATAAATGTAAATGAATGAGTAAAATGGTATATAAATAAGCAGATTGTGTGCATGTGCATCATAGATATTCTCTGTTAGGTAAAAAGTAAATATAAAGATTGTTAACATGTTACGATGTCCTTTGATAATTTCAGGGTGTCCCAAGTCCCAGTTCCTATCAGAGACTGCACACAGGTCAGGTGTGAACCTTCCTCACCCAGGTCTCTCCCATCACATGAAGACAATAAGATCAGAGAAAATGTCTCATATCAGGTGACTCATTTGGGCTACTTAGGATGAAATGCTGTGACCTTTCATCATTGATTGCCTATTAAATACAGGTGTGTTCTCTTCTTCACTTTAACCTGAGGAAGACCATCTGTGGTTGAAACGTTATCTCAGTGATGTCGTGAAATAAAAGCAAATGGTCTTTTTTTCGTGTGCATAATTGGGTTGCTACTTTTCTGCCTTAATCATGCTACACGGATGAGTGTGACTGATTAAATACACGCCACACACACACACCGTTAGCTTGAATATTTATATTACACCGAAAAGCAGGAGTAGTAGCTTTAAAGAATAATATAATGTTTGTGTATATATTATTAAACTTATTGGCATTAACACAACAGACACAATGCTCTGTCAGCCGAGTGTCAACAGGGTTCTGATCTCTGATCTCAGACCAGCGTCAACAACCGGAGCTAGCTGCATGGTGCGCTGTTAATTCGTCTGTAAATATTTCCTGATAGCACTATTTGAAAGGAGGCATGGCTGGAATAGGATACCAGGGCACCAGCAGACCTGGGACCAGTTGGCCACAGGTGCCTCTTAACGGAATGTGTATGAATTAGGGATGTAACGGTACATGTATTCGTACCAGACCGTTTCAGTACAAGACCTTTGGAACGGTGCACATGTGCACCGAATGCAGTCTTTAACGTCATATATTAGGCTTGTTGTGTGTGTGGAACATACGTAAATTCCACACATTGCGGCACTACAGTGCTACACAAGCAGCCGCTTTAGCCCAGCCTATCGCTAACTAGTGATTTAAGCATCACGGCCAGTGCAGAGAAGCCAGAGCTTTAAGACCCTCTCTTATTGTTAAGGTATTCTGTTTGGTAACACTTTGGTTTCCAAGTCGATAAGACGAAAGCAGTGGGCCTTTACTTTTGTATGTTTAATTTAAAGTATTGTACTTTGCTACCTCTTTGGCAGAGGACAGCTTTATCATCCAGTGTAAGCTGTGAAAAAATGCTGTCTTAAGTTACTGCTAATGCAAACTGAACATTTCCTGCTGCTGTAGCTTCACATTCAACTGACGAAACACAAGTTGACTTTTATTTTGACGTAGACACAGGAAATGCAATCTGTAAGTGAGATCAGCGCTGACCGCTCTCATTCATCAAAAATGCGTCTACACAACAAGACAACCATCAGTTTCAACAGTTTTCTGACAGCGGACCAGTTTGAAATATTGCAGTGAGTAAACAGTCAGCAGGCTGCACACCTCCACCTTCTCAGCCAGGTAACCAACTCCTTTCACTTTCGATGTTGGCAGACTTATATCATGTGCAGCATAAAGTCAGATCATGACTGCTCACATAATTAAGGAAAATCGTACTTTTAATTAAGCAGAATATTTTTGTACTCTTTACACCTCTGCATAAAATAATACATTTTAAAAAGTAGCGCGATTAATGCATCCAAATATCACAGAGTAAAAGTAATGAACTTTCTCTAAAAATGTATTTAATTTGAGTAAAACGTATGCTGCATTGAAACTACTCTGACAAATACATGTGGGTCATAAAACTAAAACATTGAGCTGAGGGGACATGCAGAGTTGGGGGAGCGCCCCCTTTAACACCCAACCAGTCACGTGATCCATTGTTAATATAAAAATACAGATTTTCACAATAATTTCTTCAGAAAGTTTTTTTCTTTTTGTTTTGTTTCTTTTTTTGTGATTTTGATCAACTGAACCTTTAAAGAGAAAGTAAATTCTGGATATCCCAGAATATACATAATAATAACAATGAAATCTCTAATTGCCACCTTGCCACTGAATGCATCAAAGTCAAGCAATACATCAGTATGAGTTGCACAGTACTGGTAGTTGTTCACTTGTCTCCTGTCTCCTGTGTCCTTGAACTTTAAAAAGTGATTATGTGTTCTGGATCTGTGAAGGAAACCTATCACCCGTCTTTGCTGTCACCTACAAACTTCACTGAATGCATGAAATGAGCCGCGGCTCTTCTATTGGTAACGCCAAGCAGGAACTTATTAAAATATTGTAGCTGAAGGGATTGTTTCAGTCAGTCTAACTCAGGTCTGGATGGGTTTTCATGCAGGCACATACTGACAATGCAAGTCATTCACAGCAAAGCTCAATGAGAAATAATAGTTTCAAAAGAAGCCAGGTTACTGTGTGGTTATAATGTTCGTCAGGTTTGAATCTATGAACTGAGGCTATTAATTGGTCTGAATTACCGTGCAGTCCGTTTTTTGGAACAAAACCTTCATTTGTTCTTGCCTCTGTGTGGTTGGATGTTTACCTGTTTGATGTGACAGAAGCGGTCGTGGTCTAATTATAGTCCCCATTTATGCACAATCAAGCCAATCTCCTTCTTTTCTCTTGCTTTGCATTTGGATTACACAATGAGATATCTGCTTGAGCTCAATGGTACTGAGAGCATGGCAAAAGAGCCCTCTTGTGACAGGGCGCCATCATCTATCAGCCTTTATCCTGGACCACACAGACCTCTTTCAGGACTGCTTCTATATTCAACCATGACAATAGTGTGTGAAAGCTCACCACATTACCAAGGCGCTAACGGTGCTCTTACATGATATTTATTGATATTTATTTATGTTTTATGCACAGCTGCCCACAACATGTTTACACAGCACCGTGACCTTTAATCACACAGATACTGGACATGGATGGAGATTGAAAAGTTTGGACTTTTTCTCTGCCAGCCAATATGTCTTCATTTGAAGGCTGAAATGGGTGCTCTACCTAGGCAGCAGTTTTATACAGTACTGTAAGGTGCTGCGATACGCTGTGATGAATGTAATCAATTACAGTGGTGATGGTCGGCAACCTGCAGCCATATCCCTCCTCCTCTGTTCTCCTGCCTGGAGAAAGCAGCATCTCCCTCTCCCTTGGACTATCCCCACCAGTTCATCTCAATTAGGGAGCAAATGAGCTGTCGAGCTGCTCGCAGAAGTAACTCCGACAAACGAAGAATGGGAATGTCCTCTGGAGAAGCTCCTGTCACCCCAGTGTGGACATCTAGCTTCCACTTTGCATGAAGAGGCTACTGATCGATCAATAAATTAGATGCTAATTGCTTCTTTACAAGAGAAAGTACGCCTTTTGAGCCACTTAAAAACAATGATTAAAATTTTTGCTGACCAAACGTGTTCAAAAAGTCATACCTGTTCATTAGGAATGACTTTGTAATATCCATGGGCATTGCTCATGAAATATCCCTGTTGTCTGGGTAAATGTTCTGACCCAGAAACAAATGCTTAGAGAACATACAATTCCGCCGGGCCCAGCCACTCATTTGTCTTAATCTTATCCTTCATCTGCTTTTAATTCTCTCACTTCTCATTTGCTCTGTCATCACTACCAGCAACACCCACCACGAGCTGGCCCGCTGCCAAGGAGAGCAGACATTAACACACCGTCCCTGACAAATGTCCTCAAGAACAAAAAATGCAAAATATTTTCAGGAACTTGGAGAAAATTCAAACAGTAGCGGCCTTCGGGCTGCGTCAGAGGTAGGAGAACCCTAGCAGAGCTGACCTTTGCGTGTCAGAGCGATCAATCAGCATGACCCTGTGGGCGCCTCAGCTCTCCTAAACAGCCTGTCTGTACCCTTGATATGTGCCTAACAGAAGGCGTTACATTAATCTCACTGCTGACACCGGTTACGAGGGCACCAGGCGTGGAACTTCCTGGGTGCTCCAGCTCCACCTTCCAACATCTTACCTCAAGCCCACATCATTTCTGTCCTTACTGCTGTAATTGTAGAATTAGTTCCTTGGATGTTAATACTCAGGAAGTCTTTTATATGGACCAGCCAACTTCTTTTAGATCAATAAAAATCATCAGTGATGAAATAGTTTTCCCAGCTGGGTTTGTTGAAACACTGTGACTCGCCAAAAGGACACAGACATCATTTGTTGGAAATCACTGACAAATGAACTTTCAGAATACTCTAAACCATGTTTTTTTCAAGGCATTAGCATTTTAGGAAAAGGTTAGTGTTTCATGATTGACAGATATTTCATTTCTATGCTCAACACCCAAAAAAAGCTAAGTCAAAACACCCTGAATCCAGACACCTCGAGGGAATCTCTGACTAAATCATTGCTGCTTCATAGCTGTATAAACATTCAAATGAGGGCTGGTGTGAATCACAGGTGCTGGTGTTCAATTACTGGCTGTCATCCAAACAGGATCATACCAACAGCTTTAATGTCAATGCTTATAAGGGATGTACCCAATTCTGAAATAATGCAATGGAAACAGCTGTTTCTTTTAACCGAAGTTCCTCATTATTCGTGGGGGGGAAGTTAGTTCAGGAATGCTGTCTGCCATACTGTGTCAGTACAAAAATTGTCAACATATTTCCATGACCATGACTATTAGAGACCGACCAATATGAGATTTTTAAGTCCGATTTCGATATTTGAGGGTTTTAAAATTTGATAGCCAATATATCGGCCGATATTCTTTTCCCCCCTGATAAAAATGTATAACATAAACAAAGATTATCCCTGACATTTGTTATTTTGAGACCTCATCAATATACCATGACATAATGCAGTTTAAAAATAAACTTTTCTTATTGTTAGAAATAGTATTTTGAACAAAAGTACAACAAAATATATTAAAGTTTTGATCAATTAGAGTCAATTGTATAAAACTACAGAAAACATTTTTTTAATATCTGATTTATTATAAATTATAGAGTACTACTAATGAACATTAAATTAACAAGTGTATGTATTGTGGGGGCCAGAGAAACAGAAACTATAAAAAACACCAATATAGTACTACTAATAATAATAATAATACCATATATCATCTCTCATGTCATTGTTATCAAAATAATGATAAACAAGGCTCTCCTACATAGGCAAATAATTATATATATATGTTTTTTGTCATGCAGTAGTTATTACCTAAGATATAATCTGCCACGATGACTACTTTCTACATCTAATTTATCACCTGCACTCTGGTAATTCTATCCAAAGCTGCAGAAACGATTTCCTAACACACTTCTGGCTCTATGATACAGTGACGCAGAGGAAACGCTGCCCTTGAATTAATCTAATACTACATGACTGTCTACAAAAGGACCTACAACTGTGTGTTAGATACTTGTTCACAAGTCCCCTCTGGTTTAATTATTTCTGACACGCTGACTGTAACTACAGACACTATGTTACAGTTGAATCGCT
>NW_025729828.1:0-5638 GCF_021292245.1 Micropterus dolomieu
TGAAAAGTGAACCTCCTACTTTCCTCAGAAGTGATCTGTGGGCTTTGTGAACTCATTCCAAGTCTGAACTTGAACTCTGAGCTGACAAACCCTGAAGTCTCAAAGTGACATTTTCACATCTGAATACAATCACTTCCATCCACTCTGAGGAGGAAAGTTAAAAAATACATCACACGTGTGTGCAAACGATGCACACAATAAAGGAACAAAGCAGCGGCAGTGAAAGAGTTGGAATGGGGGAGATTTTGGACTTTTTATTCAACATTTCCTGGATTTCTTAAACAGATAACAAATTCCCAGGACAGTAAAAAGTACTATATACTGTAAAAGTCCACAATAAAAGAAATGTATGCACAATGTACACCGATCAGCCATAACATTATGACCACTGACAGGTGAAGTGAATAACACAGATTATCTTGTTACCGTGGCACATGTGGGTGGGTGGGATATATTAGGCAGCAAAGTGATCATTTTGTCCTCATAGTTGATGTGTTAGGAGCAGTGTTGGGGGTAACACGTTACAAAGTAAGAAAGTAGAAAGTAACGTGTTTCTGTAATCAAATTACTTTTGTCTGTAACACAGTAATGTAACGCATTACTGTTGATAACACCAGTAATCACGTTACAGTACATAACCATCGACTCTGCCTCATTATAAATACACTTTAGTCACCATTTAGAATTAGTGATATAAAATGGAATAATAGCTTATAGTAATGTTTAAAGTTATATAGCATGTCTTTGTTTGCTTTAAGTAAAGTGTTAAAATGTCCATCCCTGTTTTTCTTTAGGTAAAGTGACACATTTTTCAAAACAACTTTTATTCATGTTTCTTCACTTTATGAACAATCTGTATGAATTTTGAACATTTTGCAGATTAGCACAAAAACATAACATAATTACATCAAGGAAATGAGAGATCGCTCAAGAAAAACAACATCATGTAAGAAGAGGCTCAGATGTTGTCACGGATGAATGGCGAGCATATGGACAGGCCCTAACAGATGCAGTGGACGATTAAAGACAACCACTTCACAAAACGATTAAAAGACATTTTAAAGTAATTGAATGGGAAAACTGTTTGGGCAGTAGGAATCAGAATCTCGTGGCACCTCACGATTCGATTTGATAACAGTTCAGAGGGCAGCGATCCATCTTGATGCATTTTTTTTCTGTGTAATTTCTGGATAATTACTAAGCATTTCGTTTGCACATTAAAATCCAAAAGAAATATCTCCTCAATTGCTTAAAAGGACTTGTTTACATCCCTGATTTAGTTTAGTAGCCTCAGCTCCTCCGTGGTCACCAGCATCCTTCCTTTAACAACCAGACTCCTCTGGACACTGAAATATAATTTAACTATCAGGATGTTCAGTATGTGTACAGGACACCAGTTTAGCTTCAAATTTCTGTTCTCATTCCTCAACAAGTTAGGTAGTAATGACACAACTAATTAACATTACTCCGTTACTAATTGTTAAGGTTACACTGCAGCCAAAACCCTGCTTTACAGACCAGGGATCTGTTAGCTAGCGCTAACCGCCTTCACTTTTCCATCAGTTGTGGAAACAACAGACTTAACGGACACACTGTGACCTACACTGCACATGTTCTGCAAGACTGACAACTTAGTAAGTAAATATTTTCCTCCGCTAACTATATGCATAGGTCATTGTAGCGATGACCTTCATAGAAAGTGTTACCAAACAAAAAAATATTTCACTTTCCATTTTGACATTTATGTTGTGTAAAATAATATCCACAAAAATACAGGTTGATTTGTAGTTTTGTCCAATCTGTCCCGCTGAGATCTGTATAAAGAGATCTAAGTGTGAGAGCAGAGTACTAGCTACACCATAAGAGGGCGACAGCGACATTCCCTCCGATTAGTTGACAGGATATCCACAGCACTACCGGCATCATCAACTTTTTGTCACCTGTGGTAAGTTAGCTGTGTAACGTTAGTCTACGTTACGTAACAAGCTCACATGAAATCGTTTCACTAACAATGACCACGCCGATATTAGATTTTATAGTGGTTTATTATGATGAATAGTTATGAAAGGAGGGGTCGAGAGGGGAGAGGGATGAAGGGGTTGAGGATGGAGGGATGAAGGGGTGGAGAGAAGAGGGATTAAGGTGTCGAGGGAAGAGGGATGAAGCGGTTGACGATGGAGGGATGAAGGGGTGGAGAGAAGAGGGATTAAGGTGTCGAGGGAAGAGGGATGAAGGGGTCGAGGATGAAGGGATGAAGGGGTGGAGAGAAGAGGGATGAAGGTGTCGAGGGAAGAGGGATGAAGCGGTTGAGGATGGAGGGATGAAGGGGTCGAGGATGAAGGGATGAAGGGGTCGAGGATGGAGGGATGAAGGCTGTCTGGTCGAAAATGGATCTGGTGTTGGTCGGAGCCGGGTTGACCGGTGTGTGGCCGCGGGTCGGTTGTCCGTTCGGAAGTCGGCGTCGGTTGGCTGCTGTGGCCTGTGTGTGTGTTTGGTTGGATCTTGGACTCTTACGTTCACCCATCACACGGCAGCTGCATGAGCTCCGTCAGCACAGGAAACAGAATTGATTAGTTCACGACTCTCAACTGTCTGAGTCGTTCATTTGTCACGTGACAGCTGCTGTGGAGCAAGAATGAACGACTCGTTCAGCGCTCACATGGGTCCTCAGAGTCTGTCTTCACTTGGCAGGCTGAGTGACTGCCAGCGCCGGAGAATGAGAGGCAGGTCGGCTGTCAGGTAACAGTCACTGGAATGACATTATATAGCTATTTTGTTAATTATGTGACATTTAATGAAGCGTAACGTTATTACAGTGCAGTGATGTTGTGCTAAGTTATAGTTTTAACACAGCCGCACCGTAACTTTATTCCTGCTACTGTTTAACATTACAGCTAACAGCTGATGAGAGTTGTTCTGGGTCCACTTCAGAGCCCTGAAAGGGTTCTACCTGGAGATGAATAACCTCAGAGGTCGTCTCCTCTCCAATACACAGACACAGTCAATAAAACATTAAAACACAGCCACGTAGCAACGTTAGCATTAGCCATGTAAACAGCTAACAGCTGAACTTTTCCTTTTTATTTACCAACAGAGACGTGCTGTTGTTTCACAGCTCGTGACTGGTGAACAACCTGCAGTGTTTGAGAGCGATGTGCTCATGATTGTTTCTCTGTCTGCAGAATCAGGACCTG
The DNA here is from genome assembly GCF_021292245.1 of Micropterus dolomieu. Classification (NCBI taxonomy): domain Eukaryota; kingdom Metazoa; phylum Chordata; class Actinopteri; order Centrarchiformes; family Centrarchidae; genus Micropterus; species Micropterus dolomieu. The sequence goes on from NW_025729828.1 coordinate 3,195, forward strand.
ATGTGGCCCATTCTGCTTCCAGACCTGCCAAACTGCTGCGTTTACATGTGTTTATTTCTCTGTTCCTCTCTCTGTGCTGGAGTTCTTGGTGGCTCGATCCAGCTTATTATTAAATTGGTTGAATTTTAATAAGATTGTGTTTATTCATATAGTCTATCAAGCTTATTACTTTTATATATTTACTGCAAATCTGATATTAATATTTTACTCATGGATAGGGACGTATGGCGGCTGTATGAATGAGCACTTAAAGATAATGATAGTAATTATATACATAAGCCTTTATATGGCTGTTCTGGTTGTATACTCAGGAAAGCTTGTGAAAATGGAAGGATTTAGCCGGAGTAGTGGTGATTACATATAGACAACATATTTCTGTGGTTTTTACATGGTTTGAATGTGGTTGTGGGCCCAGGGGGCTTTATATAATGATGATATACAGTAATCAAGAGGTGAATTTGTGCGTTATACTTTGTCAAATAAAGCAAGCCAGGCAGCCTTCCGTGTTTGAGAATGGCGCTGTTTTTTAATCGCCCACTAGAGGGCTGCAGCGCCACAATAACCAGCCCAGTTCAAATGAACGAAATGACTCAAAAAAAGATTAGAATTGAATGAACGAGTCTGTCAAAAGAGTCAAACTTGCCATCACTAATCGTCGTACGTTTGATGAGCTTTTCACCATCAGTCAGGCAAGCAGAAATAAGAAGGTAATATACAGTAACTGACACTAGAAGAGACAGCTGATCTGTAAACTGTCAAGCATTATAAAGTGCGTAGTGCAACCCCTATCAGAAGTATGTAGGCTACACCTACATGTTAAGCCTATCTATATTTAAATAATAGCAGCATCTGAAATATATGCCAGTAGCGAGAGCAATCTAATAAGCTATTTCAACAGTGTGGAAGTTTCGTAGCAGGATGAACATTTATATTGAGTGGACAGTATTGCATAACGTGAGATATGTAGGCTACATAAAAAGTCTGACATGTAGGAAACACTTTCACTGTTTAAGCACCAAGCATCACTGATGTAAACACAGAGTCCTCCTCTCATCTCGCCGGAGCCTTGTGCTCTGACAGAATACGGTGCGCCCGCTGAGTGCTCCAGGACACTGATGGGGCAGGTCTGTGTAAAGATGTGGGCTTAACAGTCTTCAATTTCCTGGTGCTCAGACTTAAGTCCAAGCAGGGCCGGCATGTCTGTGTCCCAGCTCTCTTTCTTTCCGATCACACTACCCACCGTGGTGCCTGGTCCTTTTGTAAGTACATAAATATTTCTATTGAGCAGTAGTACTATATCAACATAGGAAAAGCACGGTTCAAAGTACAATTTAATAAGTTGATCCATACTGGGGTGTTGCGCTGAGAGCAGCCGAGCAAACACAGCCATGGCTCAGGAGGAACGAAAGAAGAGAAGTATTGCGAGGTAACGCAAGTAGTCCTCAAAAAACAAATCCTCTCCTGACCCTTCAGAGCCACCGTACTTAACCATGTTATTGTAGCTTGATACTGAGGTAATGGACTTGGAGACTGGATTTTTTCCATCTGTGTTTATTCAGAAAGAGCGACTGCCCTCTACTGGTTGAAACCTGGCGCACACAGTGAGTCTGACAGCAGCTGCTCAGAGACGGGTGTGGCTGCAGCCTGGAGCCTCCCGTCTCGTGCCCTCTCGCCTGGTGCCCTCTAGTCTCATGCCCTCCCGTCTCATGCCCTCTCGTCTCATGTCCTCTAGTCTCATGCCCTCCCGTCTCATGCCCTCTCGTCTCATGTCCTCTCGTCTCATGCCCTCTCGCCTGTTGCCCTCTCGCCTGGTGCCCTCTAGTCTCATGCCCTCCCGTCTCATGCCCTCTCGTCTCATGTCCTCTCGTCTCATGCCCTCTCGCCTGGTGCCCTCCCGTCTTATGCTCTCTCGTCTCGTGCCCTCTCACCTGGTGCCCTCCCGTCTTATGCTCTCTTGTCTCGTGCCCTCTCGCCTGGTGCCCTCTCGTCTCATGCCCTCCCGTCGCATGCCCTCCCGTCGCATGCCCTCCTGTCTCATGCCCTCCCGTCTCATGCCCTCCCGTCTCATGCCCTCTCGTCTCGTGCTCTCTCGTCTCGTGCCCTCTCACCTGGTGCCCTCCCGTCTTATGCCCTCTCGCCTGGTGCCCTCCCGTCTTATGCTCTCCCGTCTCATGCCCTCTCGTCTCGTGCCCTCTTGTCTCGTGCCCTCTCGCCTGGTGCCCTCCCGTCTTATGCTCTCTTGTCTCGTGCCCTCTCACCTGGTGCCCTCCCGTCTCATGCCCTCCCGTCTCATGCCCTCTCGTCTCGTGCCCTCTCGCCTGGTGCCCTCCCGTCTTATGCCCTCTCCCCTGGTGCCCTCCCGTCTTATGCTCTCTCGTCTCGTGCCCTCCCGTCTTATGCTCTCTCGTCTCGTGCCCTCTCGCCTGGTGCCCTCCCGTCTCATT
>NW_025729829.1:0-3201 GCF_021292245.1 Micropterus dolomieu
TCCTCCTTTATCTGACAATGAAACTATGACGTTAGAGCTGCTGGATGTGAATGACAATGTTCCACAGTTCCCTCAATCATTTTATACTATACGTGTAACGGAGAATAACGCACCTGGGGCCTTGCTGAGTTCACTATCTGCGTTTGACCCTGACCTCCATGAAAACCAGTATCTAGTTTATTTCATCCTAGAGAAGGAGATAGCCAACACCTCCATGTCCATGCTGTTCTCCATCAATCCAGAGAACGGGAACCTTTACGCACTAAAAACTTTTGACTATGAGATCGAGAAGGAGTTTCTTTTCCACATCGAGGCCAGAGACTCTGGCTCTCCTCCACTGAGCAGTAACGTGACCGTGCACATCATTATTGTGGACCAGAACGACAACGCTCCGGTTATTGTGTCTCCGTGGCGCGCGCACGGCTCTGTGGTGGAGGAAAAGATCCAAAGATCCACCGATAAAGGCTCTCTGGTTGCCAAAGTGATAGCCTTAGACACCGACTCGGTGCACAACTCTCGGATCACCTACCAGTTCCTACAGGTGACTGACGCCACCTTGTTCAGTCTGGACCAGTACAACGGAGAGATCCGGACTATGAGGATGTTCAGTTACAGAGACCCGCGCCACCAGCGACTGGTTGTTGTTGCCAAAGACAACGGGCAGCCTGCTCTGTCTGCCACAGTCACCATCAAGCTGTCCACAGTGGAGACTGCCGTGAAGGCCTACTCTGACATGACTGAGGTGCCTCTGGAATACGACATCTTTTCAGACCTAAACCTGTATTTGGTCATCGGTCTGGGCTCGGTGTCATTTCTCCTGCTCATCACCATATTGGTCACCATCGTGCTCAAGTGTCAGAAACCCAAGCCCAGCAAAGCGGCTCCTCCCTGCAGGAACAGTGTGATCAGTGAGAGGAACTCCACCATCGCAGATTCCACTCTGGTCTCCAACGATGCCTACTGGTACAGTCTGTTTCTAGCGGAGACCAGGAAAGGGAAGCTGGTGGTTAGACAGCCTGTGCCAAAGGGCTCCAGATACATCGTGTCCAGTCTACCGAGAGGCACAGGACTGACAGACACTAGCGACTCAGCTGCTTCCACTCTGCAGGTAAGAGTCCAACGTACACATTTCGTTTTATAATCATCCTTTATCAAAATTGAGTGACATTTCATTTTTACATTATCTGCGGTCATTCGTCTTCCAAAGATCAGCTCATACATAGTATAAATTAATGTGATTATTGTTGTCTGCAATAACACATATAAAGTCATATTGGTACTGATAAACTAATTTCAAAGTGCAACCGTTAAATGAATTTAAAGTGTCTTGAAAAACCTAAAGGGTGGCGCTGTTTTGTTAGTAAAATGCCAGCCAGTGAACGCCATGACAGTGAATCGATGTCATATGGGCAGATCGTGAAACAACCGGACAGCTCCGTGGTGCTGAAACTGCACTCCGAAAACGCTCTCGTCCTGTTATAATGTCGAAATATCCTCAGAATGTAATTTGTTGAATATGTTTGAGATCAAGGACATTACACCAAAATTCAACATTGCTGGAAATGCACATTATATCGTTTGAAGTGCAGTGTTCCCGCACACAACAACGAGCCCTTCTGTAACAATGCAGTCTTGTAAAAGGTACGTGCTGCTCGTTGTTCTTCTTTCCTTCGTTCATCACATATCGACTTCAGTGACTCATTATTCAATACCAGAGGAAATGAAAGAAGGATCAGTTGTAGCAAACCTTGCTACCGATCTCAGTTTGGATGTTAAAACACTGAATCAGAGGAAGATGCGTCTCGACATCATTGCAAATAAGAAATATCTGGATGTGAACAAAGAGACGGGTGAACTGTACATTGTTGAGAAGATAGACAGGGAATATATTTGTACAAAAATGCTGACATTGTGTTACTTGAAAATGGAAGTAATACTAGAAAATCCATTACGAATATTTAATATAGAACTAGAAATAATGGATATGAACGACAACGCCCCACAGTTTCGAAGAGACGCCATACATTTAGATATTTCCGAAGCGACGCCAAAAGGGGAGAGATTCTCTCTCAGCAATGCAGTTGATCCTGATGTTGGAAGCAATTCAGTGAAAACATATCATCTGAGTGAAAGTGAACATTTTAATATTGAAGTTCAGACCGGGAGAGATGGGTCGAAGTTTGCCGAATTAATCTTAACAAAGAATTTAGATCGAGAGCAGCAAGCTGTTCATAATTTAATACTCACAGCTGTAGACGGAGGCACACCTGCTCGTTCTGGCACTGCAAGTGTTATAGTTCATGTTTCAGACACAAATGACAACGCTCCTGCTTTTGACCAAGGGAGTTACAATCTAAAAATAATGGAAAATTCTCCCATAGGGAGCCTTGTTATTCATCTTAATGCAACAGACTTAGACGAGGGATCAAATTCTGATATCACGTACTCATATAGTTTATATACGTCAGAGAAAACACAAGAAACATTTAACCTGAATCCTTCCACTGGTGAAATTAATGTTAAAGGAATGTTAAATTATGAGGATTTCAGGATTTATGATATGGAAGTTATAGCAACCGACAAAGGAGCCAATAGTTTGTCAGGACAATGTACCATAAAGATTCTGGTTGAAGACATGAATGATAATCACCCAGAAATATCTATTAAATCATTTCAGAGTCCAGTCAATGAAAACATAGAATTAGACACAGTGATAGCTGTAGTTAGTGTCAGTGATAAAGACTCAGGTGACAACGGAGTGGTAGATCTGCATATTCCAGATAACATGCCTTTCAGACTGAGGGAGTCCTCTGATAACTATTATGAATTAGTAGTGTCAGAGCCGTTAGACCGCGAGAAGGTCCCAGAATATGACATCACTTTCACTGTTACAGACAGAGGTTCTCCTCCTTTATCTGACAATGAAACTATGACGTTAGAGCTGCTGGATGTGAATGACAATGTTCCACAGTTCCCTCAATCATTTTATACTATACGTGTAACGGAGAATAACGCACCTGGGGCCTTGCTGAGTTCACTCTCTGCGTTTGACCCTGACCTCCATGAAAACCAGTATCTAGTTTATTTCATCCTAGAGAAGGAGATAGCCAACACCTCCATGTCCATGCTGTTCTCCATCAATCCAGAGAACGGGAACCTTTACGCACTAAAAACTTTTGACTATGAGATCGAGAAGGAGTT
>NW_025729830.1:0-1169 GCF_021292245.1 Micropterus dolomieu
CCCCCCCCCCCCCCCACACACCCCAAAAAAAAAATTCTTCAGACGGAGGCTGCCAAATGAGCTAAAACAACCGAAATGTTTGCTACCGGGGGTGCTGTAGCTTCAACATCAGCTGCAGGACCCTGCCTAGAGCAGGCACAGGCACTTGAAGGAGTAAAGTAGAGCTATGGCTGCTGACAGGCAGAGGAGGAGGCTGTATTAGCGAATGACAGGGCTGAGTGAGAGAGAGAGACAGAACACGTTACAAAGTACCAGAACCTAAAGGAGAACTACAACACAGAGTGCAGAGCAGACTAAACCAAAATAATGTACACAAGAACTAGGAGCAAAAACTAAGACATGAACTAAGGACCAAGACTAAGAACAAAGACTTGGAGCTAAAACCCAGACTCCCCAACAAGACACACAGACAGGATCATGACAATTCAAAGCCCAAATTTTCAGGGGGAGGACCCCCAGACCCCCCTCTTAAATTAAACAAAAAAAAATTATTATTAGTAGTAATGATACAAATCATAATAAATGTATTTATATGGCCTATGATTTTTAATAATTTAAATGTAGCTAAAATATATTGTTGTCTTGTTGTCATGGCCCCACTATTGCGCAGTGTCAAGTCTCATGGGCTATGAATTTTGTCAAACCCCTAATCTAAGCCCTTAAAAGCAAGGATGGTGTATTGGTGAAGGATGTCCGACCGATTTTGGTGGGCCGCCTGGGCCAAAGATGCCAGGGCCGATTTTTTGTCCCAATCCAGCCCTGGCGCTCTGCGACCTCGGCAAACGTCAGGCTGTGATCAGGGGTAAATCAGCAGTCGATCGGTGGTCGCCAGTCGTTATGTGTGAACTACACAACGACGCATCAAAATGGCTCCACGACATATTTCTAACACATCGCTGGCGTCTGCCAAATACCTAGCATGCCAAATATCTGAAGTCGGCCGACTCAACATCCACATCCAGCCAATGAGAGCAGGCAGCTGGCGGAGCAGGCAGCTACTTTTTCACTGCAAAACACTTTATACTCACCTCCAGCTCTCTCTGTAGCTCAGACAATCCCTGCTACCTGAGTGTGCGAATCCATTCTTTCACCTGGATTCTTTGTCTTTATAATTGGTATCTTTATAAAAACTAACAACAGCTGTTTCGTGTGTAGGTTTGCGCACTACA
>NW_025729831.1:0-1189 GCF_021292245.1 Micropterus dolomieu
GTTTTCCCACACTGGTCGCATCTGTACGGTTTCTCTCCAGTGTGAATTCTCTGATGAATCTTTAAAGATCCAGATGTTGAGAAGGATTTATCACAGTGATGACAGCGGTTGATTCCCTCTCTTCCTCTCAGTTTCTGTAACAGACAGAGAGAAAGACAGTGAGTGAGATGTCATGGTGGAGCGAGCTATCCAGAAGAATAAATGACATTTAGAGCATGTCTGTGGAACATAAACCACAATGTTCAAGAATGACTAATGCATTAACACCTGTAATAACAAACTGCAGGGGTGTGTCCACAGAGGGGCCTTTTAATCTTCATCGCAATATGAACATGTGCAATAAACACATCACAAAAGATGGCTGAAATGCGATGATTAACAAAAACCAATTTTTTTATTTAGCAATGGGCACCAAACAGGCCCCTAATGAATGAATGAATGTAGTAATTATTATCAGGCTTCCTCCTCTGACCATAACACACAAACACACACACACAAACACACAGGTAATCTGCTGTGGAGATGAAGTGAAGTAAATCCACGTGCAATAAAAGTTAAAGCCAATACTCAATCAATCCACCTGCTTGTTAATAGCAAAAGGTTTCAAACAAGCTCAGACAAAAGCTGTCAGCCTGTAGCACAGGCCGTATTAAAGAAGTGGACGTAGCCTCCATGACGTCACCCATTGTTTGTAGACTACCGTTTTGAACAGGGGTGTGACGAGATGACAACATTAAAATATGAAAAAATATAAATGTGCACGTTTGCAGGTATTGACACACTTTTCCACAAGTGCATAAAAGGGAAGTCACACATGTCACAAAGTAATGTGGAAGTGCTGCACAAATGTGCAAGACCCAGTGCACATGTACAAATTACTTCTTGTGGATATGATTTAACACAAGACAAATGTAAAAATACATATTTGTGGATAGTGAAATATTTGTAGATCATAGTACACATTTGTGGATTATCTTCTGTGGGTCCAACAAAACCGTCCTTAATTAAAGAGGCGGTATTATGCTCATTTTTCAGGTTGAAAATCTTATTTAGGGGTTGTACCAGAACAGGTTTACATGTTCTAATTAAACAAAACAACAACATACGTTTGTCATACTGCACATTGCTGCAGCTACTCTTTTGTGTTGAACGCTTCGTTTTAGCTATGGAGTGATGCATCTTGCCTCTA
>NW_025729832.1:0-7269 GCF_021292245.1 Micropterus dolomieu
GAAAATCCACAGAAACGGACACAGGCCCGTAATAATGCAAATATACATATGGTAATACAATTTTATAAACTTAATTGTTGTCTGTTGTTTCAGCTGCAGCCAGCTCCTCAGCCGCAACACCCAGTACCAAAGATGAAGTCAGTGTGCTGTTGAAAAAAGTGCAGGATCTATTCAACCAAAAATATAGTAAGCATATTTTCAAACTCTTTTTTTACAGATGTAAAGACTTATAACCTAATATACCTCCATGAATCAATGGCATTATTATACAATTACTGAATAATTTATACCATAAAATGATGACAAAATGACATGTTTGCAACCCGTACACTGGCTACCAACAGGAGGGCAAAGTCACAATTGTCAAATTGTGTAACGTGTGCATGCATGTGTGTCCCCATGTTTTTCAGAGGAGGCTGGAGGTGTTGGAAGGCTCCCCTACCGGTCCCTGGTGAATCAAAGGGTGACCATAAATGTTGCTGGGCTGCCCAATGGTCTTACCCTCAAGAAGCCATCCTTTTATGGAAGCCATTTTAAAAGCTGCTGAGCATATTTCATTTGAAATAAGTAAGTGAAATTAACAGTGGCAGTTGTATTTCTGCATACCATTTGTGTGGGTGAAATAAGTTACCTAAAAAATAAAACAGGCCTACATGTGAGTCTTTGTATAGTGCTAGGACATTGCAAACATCCAGAAGAGCTTTATTACATTTTGTTATAGATTCTGTATGTGTCTTTGACACTTAGGGACGTGACAATATTCCTCAGTTGGAGTTTTTAACTATTTAGTGCAACACATTTTCTTTAATGTGACATGGCCCTTGGCAGTGTTTACATCTTTCACATGCTCATGAATATTAATAATTATTCATTCCAAAGTGACTTCCAATTGATATACATGTCAGAGGTCGCACGCCTCTTGAGCAACTAGAGGTTAAGTATCTTGCTTAGGGACACATAGGTAGATGTCACAGTAGGAATTGAACCCAGGCCTCCCACACAAGAGCCACGTGTCTTATCCACTGCCCCACCATCACCCGACTATTCAGTAATTAAACTGTCTGTATTCCTTCATAGATACGTAGATGTGTGATTGTGTTTTCTCCAGCAATGCAGGAATACCATTTATTTGTTACGCTCATATTACATAAGTGTTCCTTTTTTGCCTAAACATCTATCAGATGCAGCACAATGCCACCCCACTGACACAGCAGAGGGAAGTTCAGAACACATCAACGCAGAATGTAGGCTGAGCTGTTTTTTATTTTATCTTTACAGAAATATTTACTGTTAAACTGAAGAAGCATCCTTTACTAGATTTGTAACTGGTCAATCTACCTAATTACACAGCACATTTGACCACGGTACATATTATTGTACGATGGAAATAATGTGGTGAAATCACCTTTGTGTCACGGTGTAAAGTCTTCAAATCAACAGACACAGCAGATGACCTCCAGACGAAGTCGGTGGAAGAGATATTAGAGGCCATGTGTGAAAATGGTATTTCTTGTAATCGTAATACGTTTTGAATACCAGTTTTTGGTAATGCTTAAATTAAAGCTTAATTAGAACTTCTGTTCTGAGAAGTCTGCCATTGACATTTGACACAGAGAGAAAAGCTCACTTGTTTGAAAAGTACAATATATAGATATATATATTTATCGACGTGACATTAAACAGCTTTTCTAAGTTTGGTATTTTGATCACTTTACACTTTAAATTGGCTGAGATTTAGATGCAAATAATGGTTCTGTGTCTATTTCCAGTCAGTCATTTACTTTAACCGTCGACAGTATAAACAAATTTCACTAAGTTTGTATTGTAATTGATTGTATTGAGAAAGCTGTTGTTGTGTTTTGTCTTATGTACTGTAGGTGCACAGCAGATGGAAGAGGAATCCTCAGAAACAACCAGTAATGTAGCCGTGCTGATGACTGCAGATGAAGGTATCTAAACTGTGGTTATTTTTATTCAACCAGGAAGTCTCATTGAGACTAATCTCTTTTTTTAAGGGAGACCTGGCCAAGATTGTATTCAGTATAGATAAAAACAAGTAGTTTTAGACAGATTCCAATACTACAATAGGAACAGCTATGGGAACAGAGGCATAGACGAACTAAAGATCCAATTTTTTTCATTTTGGATAGAAAAGCTTTTAGAAAGATGCAATTTTAAGTCTTTCAGGAGCAGATTCAAGGCAGAAAGTGCAGAATACATAAACACCCCTTTTCCACTCTGTGGACAGACATAAGGGACCTAAAGCATAAAAACATCTTGAGACAAAGGATGTTGCCCAGTACAGTTCTTTAAAATACAAACTCCGAGCTAGCAGGGAGTCGTGCATCATAGTAATAAATATTAAACTTCAATTTCAGCTCAAGTTCAGCTCTGTACATAGTGAAATTATATTTGCTGCTCTCCTTTGAAATATTTAAAATACGGAGCTCAGAAACCTGATGAGGAGCATTTAGCTGTTTGGATTCTTTGTGCCTTAATCATTACTTCTAAATTTATGTAGATCAGAGTCTGAAAATGATTGATTCTTAGAGAGAAAATCAGAAATGGCTGAACATATCAGTCTATTTAATAATATATATGTAATATTAGTAATTAGGATAACGTTCATGATGTAGTCTGTATAAAAACTATGCAATATGAGTTTGTGTCTCAGTTAATTGTTTTTCATGTAGTCACCATAAGGGCTATGACATTTTAAACAAATACAATAAAGATTTTTGCCAAAAACAACATGATAGAGGCCCATTTCAGAAAGCAGGTTCAACAGTGAACTGGTTTATTGTCACAATACAACAGGTTGGAGAGTGAAATTGAGTTTTGTAACTCGCGACTCTGTACGCAGGATAAGCAGCTGACGATGGATGGATGGAACTCTTTAATGCTACATAGCCTACAATGCACATTAATAAAGAATCAACTCTGATCAGTTTATTTACCCTGAGATCCAGAACAGCTGATCTGAGTTTGTTTAATCAACTCAGAGTAGGTTCACTCTCAGTCAAGCGTGTGCACCACCGCTCTAAACAGGCAACATAAATTGAGCCACGATACTACGATTCACCATGGCAACAGCTAAAAAAATCATTCCTCATACTTCACACGTCTGGAGTTGGAAATCCTCAGGCAAAACATATGCAGAGTTTTTCTTCTTAAAAAGTGAATATAGTCTATTTAATTTATATTTAATCACATATTCCAGGTGAACTGGAATGAGATTTAACATAATGTTTTCATTTAGCTGCAATTCTGGATAGAACAGATGTGAAAGAAGCTAAAATTGAAATATAAGAACAAAGTAGTGATGAGATTTCTGAATTGAAAATCGGGGACCTTTCTGGGGACAGAAAACCAAAAACGGGGACGTCTGGTCAGTGGTCACCTTATTTTAGTCTGCCTAACAGACTTCATTAAAAAATGCTGATCATTTTTATTGACACGGATGGTAAAACTCTTAAATGAAGTAATGAGGAAACAGCGCTGTGTCAGAGGGAGGAGACTGAGAAACTCCAGGTTTATTGAAGAAAAAAGTTCACTCTCAGTTACCGTTGTAACTGACAGAGCTAAAGTTAGCTCGCTTTCTGAAAGGCTCTGAAACAGAAAACCAAGAGTTTACCTCATTTCAGGGTGAAACTCAAGAGTTTTCATTAAACCCGCTTTCATATATGGGCCCCAGGAACCCTTCTTTGTTGACCTGCTTGTATCTTATTATACAGCATCAGCAAGATCTGAGATGGTGGGTGTCAGTTCTGGTGAACTGATGTGCAATATCCACATTTTAATTTGGCAGCAGTTGGAAATGAAAAGCTTACTTTGAAACATTGCTTTGAATATGTCGATTTCAGCAAACTGGTTTCACCTCCAAAATATTTTAGTTTTTCCTTTGGTAGATCGAGGCAGTTTGCGCTGTGTCTGCCACATCCATTTGATGACAAGAAGAAGAACGCTACAAAGAAGTGGCGTTCATGGTCGCAGTGCACAGTGTGCCAACTGTGGTCACACACTGCATGTGGATTTAAAAGCAACATGTGTCTTCACTGCCAGTGTCAAACCTCCATGCACACACGCTGACCTTTTGCATCAGTGTTAGGAAACATGTAATGTTTACTGCTTTCCAAGGTTTAGTTTAAGTTGTTTGAGTTTTCTTACTGTGTTGACAGGCCCCACCCCCTCCCTACACACACACACACACACACACACACACACACACACACATACGTGCACACTTCCAACACTGCACAAGTATGTTTTTATTAAAAATGAAATTTATATGAATCTCGGCGCTACATATATTTTCATTCAGCCTGATTAAGATTCCTTTTATTTATTGTTGGTGTTTGTTGGCCCCGTCGATGTGGTCCCTGTTTAAACTGTGCCATGTGGGGAACTAAATAAAGTTCTACTGAACTGAGTACATGTGTTGTAAATGAAAAGCCTATTTGTTCATAAATCTCTGTTGATGTTGATATGATTAGACGCTTCACATCGGCCTGATGGATTTTTCACAGTCCTACACATGATGGTTAGAATTTCCTGTTGCATTGTCACTGGTAGGTATTTGGTAAAATGGATTTTAAGAAGATGTTTTATGTCAGAGCAGTAGTGACACTTTGTCATTCAGTTGAAGACTACAGTTTATTTTTTAAACTTTAAATGTAATAGATGCATAATTCAACAATATGATACGTTAATTATTTCTCCTTTGATTCCGAGAAATAACCATGATGGAGCTATCTGCCGTGGATTGGCTTGATTCCATTTCAAACTGCCGACCGTCGGCCGCAACTACCGAACGAACGCCACTATCTCTGTTAAGAAAAGGCGTTTCTAGCCTGTGATTGTAACATATAAAGTTGCTCTTTTCATTTTATAGTTTAAAGAATATGTACCTGAGGATATTTAATATTAAATCATAAGGTCTTCCTGAATTAATAAGGTTAATGCTGAGCCGTGCATCCAGTAAAGCACTCCAAACCCGTGTCTGACGGGCAGACAGGCTCCAGGTAAGCTTATGGCTTGTCCTCACTCAGGCTTGTCTGTGTGTTAGACACCTGGGCAAGAGGGATCATGAAATAATATTTAGCTGTTCATTCCACATTTAGTAGCCTACCGTCTGGGTGGATTTTACAGTAAATATGCTGGATTTGGCAAACATAGCTAAAGCATTCAGTTTTAGTAGAGCACTAAAGAAAATCAGCAGGGCCTACACTAGGCCTATGTGTCATGTCATGAAGAACCCAAGGCCACTGTCTTATTCATTGATGTTTTGTTTTTCTTTACCATCATAGCAGCATTAACATAAATAGACAAGCATATACAAAGTGTGTCCCCACAAAAATGCACAGAGTTTGTGTGTGAGTGACTCATTTGGTCACTATTTTCACAAAAAAAACAACAAATAAATAAAAAGTTTCTTTTTATATATTGAGCTTTCAAACTAGACCTGGGATGGCTTGCTCCTGAAATGAGAAATTTAAAACTTTGCTGTAGAGCTAAACCAATACATCGTTGGAAAGGTCTCAACCTGTAGATTACCATATATCAGGATGAAGATTCTGAATGGATCCTGCTTTGAAATACTGACCTTTGAACCTTCACCTTGGTGCATGTTTGAATGCTTATAATTCATCAACGAAAGAGACTACAGACATGAGACCAACTGTTAAAGAGAGCTCTTGATCTTAGCTGTCATGTGAGTACAGTCAACAACTGGGGGCCCAATCAAATGTGGTTAAAATTCCAAATTCCACGTTAACACGTTTTAGAAACTCCAATTCCCTTTAGCCACGCCATGCAGTTTGAGTCAAATCAGCACCACGGTTGTAGTTTTTCCTGTGTGCAAAGTTAGGGTTGTAATATAGGGTTGTAAAAACATATACCTACTGAATATATAACATATGTAGTACAGCCGAACTACTACTTACACTGAATCTAGATAATCCATGTTAAGAAAAAGTAAATATCTTGGTTTATTTCACATATTTTAGCAAAAACAGGAGTCCAAAAGGCAAACTCCGCCCACAAAACGAAGCACTTCCGTAACCTTCCGCTACCAAAAACTGACAAAAACCACTTTATTTGTCGGAATCGATGGAGAAATGATTAAAAGTGAAAGCCTTAACATGAACATATCCTATTGTTGAGTTATGAAGTTGCTGTTCTTCTGTTAAGAAATGCTAAAGATATCATTAAAATATATCTTAGGTTGACAGTGAAGAAAATACTTCCGGGCGGTTTCGGGTTTCAGCGACAGCAGCGTCAATAGCAACCACCATAGCAACGAACTAAAGAGAAAACTAAATACAAAATACATTCTCTGATCAAAGACTGTAAAAATAATACGCAAAACACATCTTAAAATATTGCACAGTGACAATTAACATTTCCAGCTTTGCAGTCTCATCCCTTGTTTTACAGCTTCCGCATGACGTCAAGGCCTGATAACAGCAGCCAATGGGAAGAGGAAAAAAAGGTGCTCGCCTACATCGGCCTCGATCAGGGAGCATTTCATGCCAAAAACACCTTTAGTAAGAACGTACGAGCACCACTGTCAGGCTGATTCTGATTGGATAGGTCATATATTAATAAGTTACTTTCTTGGTGCTAATTGATTATTAATCACACCATATTTAATTACTGCATTGTGACAGTTTCCTAGAAAACAGGACGGTGTTATTGTCTCGCTCATAGCTATGTAATCACACCTAGGCTTCCATGTTTAAGCACATCAGTAAGGCGCTCAAGTTAAGATGGGTGTAATTCCCATATAGTCTTCCATAAACAAACTGAACGCTTACTTGAACATGTAGAACTGAATCAGCTTAGTGATGTCGTCCCTTTTCCATCTACAGACAGTGTCTGGAGAACAGATAATGACATTACTACAGCTCTAATAAAGCGCTTCATTTCATGTTACTTCTTCACCGACACAGCTTACAGGATACTCTACTGTACATGGAAAAGTACGTGTAACGGATTTGCAATATCCTTTGTTGATTATATGTGTGACCTTTGTACAATATTCCAAGACGTTCAAGCATTCACTTCAGTTTACTTACTTATTGACTTTGGTTTTTCTTGGGCTAGCTCCAGCTTCCTTTTCTTCCATCTCTCCATGTCTCGCTCTGAGACAAACACTAGACAATAAAAATAAACTGTCAGTGCTACATACTCTGTGCAAAGGGCGCTTGTAAATGTTCACAGCTATTGTTACCTGCATGTGCATGACTTACCTGGTGCTTCTCTGATGAC
>NW_025729833.1:0-962 GCF_021292245.1 Micropterus dolomieu
TATATACATACATACACATAATAATATATATATATATATATATATATATATATATATATATTATGGCATGCCGAGGATTGGCTGGCGCGAGGTTCCGGCCGATGGTCTGATTGGTGTGGCGCCTGGAAACCTCCTCCAGTCATCTACCGCCTTCCAGATCATCCCCTGTTTAAATAGCTGCCTACCTGTGTGAACTTGGCAGTTGTGATTTTCCCCTTTATCAACTCGGCTCGTTCGTATTGTCCTTTATAGTGGTAACTGTGTTAACTGCTGTAGAAGCGTTAGTTCTAGTGATAAGTGTTAGTTCTTAGTGTCAGAGTGTTACCTTTACTATGAATTGTGTTAAGGAAGCAGGGCAAGTACCCTAGTGGGGGATTACTGATATCGACCTGCAGTTAAGTTTGTTAGTAGTGATGGCAAGTTCGAGTATTTTGACAGACCCGTTCATTCAAATCTCGTTCATTAAAATGAACTAATCTTTTTTTGAGTCATTTCGTTCATTTGAACTAGACTGGTTATTGTGGCGCTGCAGCCCTCTAGTGGGCGATTAAAAAACATTCCTTCCATTTTCACAATCTTTCCCGAGTATACAACCAGACCAGTCATGTAAAGGCTTATGTATATAATTACTATCATTATCTCTAAAGTGCTCATTCATACAGTAGCCTAACGTTCCTATCCATGAGTAAAATATTAATATCAGATTTGCAGTAAATGTATTGAAGTAATAAGCTTGATACACTATATGAATAAACACACACTTATTAAAATTCAACCAATTTAATAATAATCTGGATCAAGCCACCAAGTTCTTAAAGAACTCCAGCACAGAGAGAGGAACAAAGAAATAAACACATGTAAACACAGCAGTTTGGCAGTTCTGGACGCAGAATGGGCCACATCAGGTCCTGATTCTGCAGACAGAGAAACACACATGAGCACATCGCTCTCAAACACTGCAG
>NW_025729834.1:0-1009 GCF_021292245.1 Micropterus dolomieu
CATCTAATTTAGGATAATAAATGGAGTGGAGGTGGACATTTTGAAGGCAGACTAACAGGTCTTTGAGAGTCAGAATTCTAGCTGATAGACAGGTGTTCAAATAATTATTTGCAGCTGTATCATACAAATGAATAGTTAAAAAATCATACAATTTCTGGATTTTTTTTTTTAGACTATGTTTCTCACAGTGGACATGCACCTACGATGACAATTTCAGACCCCTCCATGATTTCTAAGTGGGAGAACTTGCAAAATAGCAGGGTGTTCAAATACTTATTTTCCTCACTGTATGCAATCCAGCATTATTGACCTTAATGTTAACTATAGCAGTCTTCTTCTTCCCTGCCGTAGCTGGTGCATTGCTGTGTATGTTGGTGTTACTGCCATCTGTTGATCAGTGGAATAGTGTAACACCATTGGCAAGATGTTATTAAACCCACCCCTTTTTAAAATGACTTAAACAGCTGCTTCATGAAATTCAGATGGTCAGAATTTGGCCTAAACAACATGAAAGCATGGATCCATCCTGCATGTCAATCAATGGTGTGGGGGATATTTTCTGGCACACTTTGGGCCCCTTAGTACCAACTGAGCATCGTTTAAACTCGACATCCTACCTGAGTACTGCTGCTGACCATGTCCATCCTTTTATGACCACAGTGTCTTCTGATGGCTACTTCCAGCAGGATAAAGCACCATGTCACAAAGCTCAAATCATCTCAAACTGGTTTCTGGAACATGACAATGAGGTGACTGAACTCCAGTGGCCTCCACAGTCACCAGACCTCAACCCAACAGAGCACCTTTGGGATGTGCAGGAACGGGAGATTCTCATCATGGATGTGCAGCCGACAAATCTGCAGGAACTGCGTGATGCTATCATGTCAACATGGACCAAAGCCCATATTAATATGACACCTTGTTGAACACATGCCACGAAGAATTAAGGCAGTTATGAAGGCAAAAGGGGGTCCAACCCGGCACTAGCAAGGTGTACCTAATGAGTGGC
>NW_025729835.1:0-789 GCF_021292245.1 Micropterus dolomieu
CTCTCTCTCTCTCTCTCTCGGTGTATTAACATTGAAGTAACAATAATCGATTTTACAGTTATTTGATATTATTCTTAGCAGCAGGAGTATTTGTTGTTGCTTAAAAGTACAATATATTGTGTTCAATGGAGAAAAAGTTGATGTTTTTTACCCTATCTCAAAAGAGATATAAAATTTTGTGTATTCCGATAGATTAATATCGTTTATCAAATGATGCTCCCACTCCAGAATCATTTTATAATACACTACTCACTACATGTGTACTGTAAGGAGATACGGAGCATGTTGAAATACTATATTGTAACAACTAAGATTTCTGGAGTAGCGTATTGTGATAGACTAATGATGATTTATTTTAGATATTGCTCACGGTCAGTGACTGTCTCAACGGCATGGTTGCACAGATTTATTGGGCGTGGAAACCGACCACGCGCATGCTCAGAACCGCTAAGTAGCACATCTCGATATGCAGTAGTTAGTTCTAGCGGTGACATAGGTGAATATGATAGAGATATGAGGGAAATAGCTGAACAGAGTCTAGGGCAGCACGGCCCCTAGAGCCAAGGCAAAGCACCAGTCATATGGTAAGGTTGATGATGATATGGCTAGCTTGCTTTTTAGCGTTTAGCTCTTCGCCGTTTTATGAGTCCCAAATTACACAGCAGATCCACAGGTATCAGTGAATCCTTTAATAGGATGGCTTAGGCCACTGTTTTTTGTTTGATTAGCTTAGAGTCTAACCAAAGTCAGATATTTTTCTGGGTTAATGAAACAAAAACTAAAAATAGA
>NW_025729836.1:0-3342 GCF_021292245.1 Micropterus dolomieu
ACACTTCAGGCTTTCTGGGTACTCAGCCTGGAGGACATACTGCAAGTACAAGTACATGAGTGTATCAGGGCAGCACTCAGTCCTCTGAAAACAAAAGTGGATTTTTGATGTGGATTAAACAGCGTGAGACTTTATCTGGTCCAGTTTATTAAAAGTTAGAAAAACACTGTCACACTTTGGCTTTTTTGCCATTTATTGAAATTCAGATGTATCTGCATGTAGAGATCACGCCTCTGTTTAAGGCTCATTTATTGAATATATCAACTTTATTGTTCCAAAGAGAGAAAAGCCTGCAGGGACACAGAGTATAAAACACAGAATGCACAAAATATAATAAAAATATATAAAACTAAAACCCACCACACAAGCATCAGGAGACGACTTAACAGAGATCCTGCAGTACATCATCATCATCATCATCAGTGGTTATAAAATCACCACCACTTTTAAATCAAAGACTCATCAGGAGAATTTAACTAAATTATAATTACACTTAATTTTAACAAAATGAAGTCAGTCAGAAAGAAAGTCTTCACATCACCAGGTCCGTTTCACTCCAGACAAATATTCATCAAGCGGATTTATAATCTGTACAGCATACGACCCGCTCTGACCTTATAACCTCGATTCCCCTAAAAAATGAAGAAAGCTCAGGAGAAGCAGCAGAGGAGGGATCCTCCCTAGGACTGACAGAAGGTGGCGCTGCAACACAGAGGGTTAAAAAACCCAAAATAACCTGAAGGTTTCTTTTACTGCGTAACAAGATCATTTCTTAGTCAAACATTACAAACATTGGCCTCATATAGTACATATTAAAGTTCTCTAATCATTGCTGTGTGACTCCATTGTTGTCCACATGAGGAGAACAAAGTGAGAAATGCTGTTGCTAACGCAGCTTTTGCTCTACCTTCCATGTAGACTCCCTCAAAAGCAAAAGACAGCGGTAGGCACTCCCAGTTTACTGGGACGGGTTGGACTGGGCCCGTCTGCCATTCCAGCTGCCCGTGCCGTACAGCTCCAGTGGTAAAGACGTGCTGCAGTCCTCTCTGCTTTAAGAACAAGTTCTTCTTCTTTGGTGCAAACATTATAATAACAGCAGGCTTTTTCTTTGTGCACAGGATCATTCCTCATCTGCCTGACTGGTTGTGAGACTGCTAATCCTGTCCTGTTCCAGCCTGCACACGCCATTCACCGTCGCTCCTCCACCCCCAGTCACCTTCTGCAAATAAACCTTCTGTCTCGCGTTGTGACAAAACCACATTTTTACCGGGGCCCTGAAGGCAACAGCGGGCCGCCAGGCCGCGTGGAAGTGACGTTGGCTAGAGCTAAGGACGCGTCTTAGCGGCCGGCGAGCGGTGGCGTCTGGTTGGAAGTTCTCTACGTAATTTTATTATTAATAGAGTCGTACAGTCGGGTTAGGAGAAGGTAAAGCGTCGGTACAAGTGGAGCAAATTTTTGGATATCACCACGGAGGACAACGTAACGTGGAGCCTTTTCTGTTCCGGAGCTGCCTCTGACTGACGGGCAAACTGACTGACGCTTTGTGTTCCTCGCACCTTAACAACTATTCCTGGCAGAGATTAGAGGTGTTGGAGCGGAACGAGCTTGGAACTGAGTTACTTTGATCACCTTTTGGTGCTGGAGTGAGCCTTGTTGTGAAAAGAGCTGACAGAGTGGAACTATCCCAAGGGGACTGAGTGTTTGTCTTTATTTCTCTTTGATTTATTGTTTGTTGGACCACGCCCTGCTTTTCTTAAAATGTTTCTGACAATATATTTTCTTAAGAGAAACCAAAACTGATTTCTGTGTGTGGGATTTTATTCAGGTTTTTCCTAAAAGGTGTCATGTTTCCTTCTGAGGGTGCACTGCCGTGTTACATGTATCCAGGAATAACTCCCAAGAAAAAATGTAAATATCTACATTGGGTACTTGGGTCCACGCTGTAACAAATAAACTGTTATATGGACAGGGTGACATCATACAGTAACATACTAAGAAGGGAGATCATGTAATACAAAGTTATGATTATCAGATGTGTTGCAAACTGGATAAACATTTGTAAAACACTATAGAAGATCCTTTCCCACTTTAACTTCCTGGATGTGCAAAGCCTCAGAATTAAGTAGTCAGCTTAAAGAAGTGTTCATCTGCAGTTCTGTTGTCAGAAACAGAACTAATCTGCAGAAGCTCTTTGGGTTCAGAACATCTGGAGGAAATAAAGTCCAGGTCCAGGTGGAGGTCCAGGTGGAGGAGGTGTCACCTCCAGAGATCACATTAGTCTGATGAGAGAAGAAGACAGACAGCAGGAGTCATTAATCAGAGTTTACAGAGACTCCCTTCATCAACTGTCAGTCAGTGATGCAGCACATCCAGTATAAAGACCAGCAGGGACTTCAGTCCTGTTCAGACCAGAAGTGGAGCGGCTGTGTAGCGTAGCCAGCTTCCTTTCAGCTCTCATGTTAACGTATTGGAGTGAACACACTGAGACCTGCAGAGACTTTGGCCATCAGCTCTGTTTACTCTGCAGGTTTCACTCAAGTCCACAGTGGAAATAAAGTGCTGAGAGTCCCTGAACGCATCATGACTGCAGAGACAGAGAGATATTCACTGCTCACTGGAATGATGGATTTACTGCTGTTAAAAACCAGCCGCTCAGTCACATTTGAAGATTTCAGCTACTTTGGAAATATTACAGGACAAAGCTGTAAATATGGAGTCTGTTCTAAAAACATCTGGACCAAACTAAAGACACATGGACAGATATATATGTATGATGTTAAAGGTCCTACAACAGCTAAACATCAGCTGTGCTTACTGGACTTCAGCAGAGGTTCTGCTCTGTAGAAAGACCACATGGTTACTAAATGTAATGATGGTTCTCTGAAATAAGAGCCAGTGATTTGCAGGCTTCAGTCAGACTGATCTCAGAGCTGTGACAAAGATGAACTGATCAGTAGTTTAGTGTTGAAATGAGAGAACAAACACTTTGAGATCAGATTTGATGGTCCGACAGTTTGATGAATGAGGACCACTGTCTCTATACATCTTGTGATGCTGTCAGCTGGAATCCAGCTTTATTTCCTGGAGACATGAACACAACAACAACAGTCGTCTTCACATCAACTCAAACACATGATCACTGCCTGTTCTCTCTCTCTCTGTCTGTCTTTCTGTCCAATCCTGAAGCCTGTCACCATTCTCCTCTCACAGCTTCACTGAGGAAAGCAGCCGCTGAGAAGGTTGGAGATTTACAGGAAATACTGGATCTCTGCTTTGATACTAACTGTGTTTAGTACAATACTGCTGAAACCAGCATGGACTGACTCCAACCCTCTACTGACC
>NW_025729837.1:0-1085 GCF_021292245.1 Micropterus dolomieu
AAATTGTATTTGTTGAGGTCTTAAAAAACATTGAATTTGACTTTTAAGATGGTGCAAGAACCCCGATTTAAGCATGCTGGAGTTGAGGCTCTGTGAAGGAAAAACGAAAAGGTCAGGCAAGGCAACGCGAAAGACACAGTGAGGAGAAACGGCAGAGATTTGAAAGGATACATAAACTAGACTTTGGCTTAGAAAAGTATTTTGTTTCAATACCTATTTAAATATCATGATTATAAGATAACTTGCCCTCTGCCAGCAGACTGTGGATTTGGCCGTTTTTCAGTAGAGTAGTACTGGTCGCCATGTTTTATGTAAAGCACTTTGAATTGCCTTGTTTTTGAAAAGTGCTATACAAATAAACTTGCGTGTCCAAGAATTTGGGGGCAGAGCTTCAGAGGGAGCAGTGAAAGGAGGGTTGTTTTTTTGGGGGTTTTTTTGGCAGTTGAGTTCAAAAATCAACAGACTCTGCAGAATTGCTTAGTATCCCTTTACTTTACACACGTTTACCATCTACAACATTAAAGTGATGAACACATTAAAGCATAAATAATGAAATTCTAATAATATTATACATTATTCTGGAATGGGCTATTCTGTATAATGAGTACTTCTATGAATCATTGATGTCTGATAAACATGTTGTAACAGCCTAAGCTTAACGCAGCTGAGGGCTACACACAGTGTAAAAGTAGTTGGTGCGCCGCGCTTTCTGTGGCCGCCTTGTTTGGTTTAGAAAGAATGTAACAAGAGTTCAACTTCTGCTTTCTTCTCTTTCATGAGAGATATGATTTATTGTTGCACATACGATTTTCAACATCCATAACAGTACATATTATAATACGGTACACATCTCCATCAACAGTTTCCTAATATCAAACAAATAGGTACAGCCGCCACATCGGTGGCGGTCAAAAACTGGCTTTTCCCCTATGACAACACCTGTGTCTGATTACACCTACCCTCCTAAGTAAATGAACCCCAATTAGTTATGCCAGCACCCTAGTAACACCTACGGGCCAACCCTGGACATAAACATTGAAATGGCTCCTACACATGTTAAATACATTTTCTTCCTCGTAAACATT
>NW_025729838.1:0-665 GCF_021292245.1 Micropterus dolomieu
CACCACAGAGAAAGGACAACACCTGCAAGAGGATGGGGGGTAGGGAAAACAGGAAATAGCAGAGGAAAACACCACTTGCAGAAAGCAACGAAACCTGTTAGAGAACAGAGAGAGGGGCTTAGGTCAGTGTGTGTATATTTGTGTGTGCATAACCCTGTTACAGAGTGTAGTTGTTAGTAAGAGTGGCACGCCACAACCACACTGCACCAACCCCAGCGACTGGCAGGCAAGAACCCCAGTAGCCACTAAGGGTGGGAGAAACAAACAACTCCCATACGCACTGTGACTCTAACGCGGAAGACCAACAAACGTAAAAAAAACGACCATCAAAATGCCAAATGACAACGCAATACCACCAGAACGGAAATGCCAGAACTTGCGGCACCCAGCACACCACCGCCGCGGAACGAACAACCAAACTACCAAAACGGCACACAATCATCAACATCAATGCAGAAGCGACAACCTCAACCGGCCCACTGTGCGAGCACAGCGACACTCAATGCCCGACAGGGACACAAACTAGTCTCTCCAAGCCAACCAGGAGATGCCCCTCCCGGACCTCAATGCCCAGCACCAACATGAATTGACAATCGACATACAGTGGCACTGCAGCCCTCTGAACCACAACCAAATCAAATCATGAGGCGCCCAGAGACCGCCCC
>NW_025729839.1:0-947 GCF_021292245.1 Micropterus dolomieu
AAACACTGGATCATGTGTCTGTCTGTCTAATATTCAACTTAAAACTAACTTCACCGCTTTTTAATACCAGCACAGCTGAACCAGCTCAGTCTTATAGCAACGAATCTTTATCAAAATAAGATGAAAAGTTTGTTTTTGTTGCTTCTCTTCTGTCACGTTTCACCAGCAGGTAAGATCACAGTCATGGACACGCTCGTAGTTCAGTTTTCGCTTTTCGCTTGATGCCTGATGGTGTGATTTAACAGAATCATACTGAATACATCTTTTTGTAAAGTGAATGTTTAACCTTGTTTGTCCTACAGTGAAACACTCCCTGAAGTATTTCGCAGCTGCATTTTCTGGAGTCTCAGACTTCCCAGAGTTCATGGGAGCTGCAGTGTTTGATGGTATTCTGCTGGCTTACTGCGACAGCAACACCAGGGACGTAGAAGCAAAACAGGACTGGGTGGAAAACATTTTACAAAATGATCTTCCGCAGTTACTGTATTACAGTCATGAGTGTTTTGAGTATCTGCCAAATGTCTTCAAACCAAGGATTAATTTTTTAAAGCAGCACTTCAACCAAAGTGGAGGTAAAGTATTTTTCTTTGTTATATTTTACATTTTATTGTTATGATGTTTTGCTTTTTGGTTTGGTGTTTGTCAAACGGTTGTAGCATCTATTATGAACATGTACTTGTGTTAACGTTTAAACATTACAGCCAAATGCTATAGGCCTAGTTAGAGCTGCGACTAAGTGAGGCTGCAGGTGTCACATGGGTTTAACTCTGTGTACAGTGGGGGAAATAAGTATTTGACCCCTTGCTGATTTTGCAGGTTTGCCCACTTACAAAGAATGCAACGATCTATAATTTTAATCATATGTACATTCTAACAGTGAAAGACAGAATCCCAAGGAAAATTCCAGAAAATCACATCATATGAATTTATAAAAATTGATAACCATC
>NW_025729839.1:967-4724 GCF_021292245.1 Micropterus dolomieu
TAACCTTGTTTGTCCTACAGTGAAACACTCCCTGAAGTATTTCGTAGCTGCATTTTCTGGAGTCTCAGACTTCCCAGAGTTCATGGGAGCTGCAGTGTTTGATGGTATTCTGCTGGCTTACTGCGACAGCAACACCAGGGACGTAGAAGCAAAACAGGACTGGGTGGAAAACATTTTACAAAATGATCTTCAGCAGTTACTGTATTACAGTCATGAGTGTTTTGAGTATCTGCCAAATGTCTTCAAACCAAGGATTAATTTTTTTAAGCAGCACTTCAACCAAAGTGGAGGTAAAGTATTTTTCTTTGTTATATTTTACATTTTATTGTTATGATGTTTTGCTTTTTGGTTTGGTGTTTGTCAAACGGTTGTAGCATCTATTATGAACATGTACTTGTGTTAACGTATAAACATAACAGCCAAATGCTATAGGCGTATTTAGAGCTGCGACTAAGTGATGCTGCAGGTGTCACATGGGTTTAACTCTGTGTATATCATTTTGAGGTGCACAGAATGTAAGAAGACATATCCACATTGTATAGTGCAATTGGCAGCCATCCATCAATTCACAGAACAATAGCTACCAACTTTTAAAGAGTGACACAGACATTGATAGAAAGACAGATGGAGATCTGTGCATCATGTTAATCACAGTCTCTGTTTCTGTCTCTCTCTCAGGTGTCCATGTTTTACAGAGGATGAGCGGCTGTGAGTGGGATGAGGAGACTGGAGAGTTTAATGGTTTTAGTCAGTATGGTTATGATGGAGAGGACTTCATGGCATTTGACCCAAAGACATCGACATGGATCGCTTTGAAACCACAAGCTGTCACCATCAAAGAGAGATGGAATGCTGACAAACCTAGAGCAAAAAATAATGAGGTTTACCTCACTCAGCTTTGTCCTGAGTGGCTGAAGAAGTATTTGGACTATGGGAGGATGACTCTCCAGAGAACAGGTAGAATCACATGACCTGATGTAGACACAACAATGTTCAAATCCCTGCTCAGACTGACTTGCTGTTGTATTATCGCTCCAATCAATCTGACACAACCTTATTTTTGTGGCAATAAGATTTGATTTAGCCATAAATCAATCAGTAGAGGCTGACATTTTGGGTAAATTACATTTTTCTCAAAGAAAGAGACTGTGAGAGTTAGTGCACAGTTAGTATAAGTAAGTTTATACAGATTAAGTTTTTCACTATTTCACTGAACAGTGAATTCTATTAAAACATTGAAACTGATTGACTACTTTGCTGTGAACCATAAAAAAAAACAGGCAGATCCTTCTTCTCTGACTGCAGTGAGTTTCTTTAGTGGTGGTGTCACTACCTTCTCTGTCTCTATGTGGAAGCTGTGTAACAAAATGCGTTGTTATGTAGTTCTGTCTTATGCTATCGATCATGAGACGGCTGTACTGGCCTGTACATGAAGAGCATTTACCTGAAAGAAAATGGATCTGCTGTGTCATGAGTTCACTTTAAGGAACCCTGGAGATTTTGATCACTATTGGTGCCAAAGAGTTTTTGTTTTTACATGCAGATGCATGTTTGTTTGAATCTTTCTCACACACACAAGGACGCACATGCATGCGTGCAGGGACATGCGTGTTGATCATCTGGAAAACAGTTGTCAGCAGTAAATCAACTACAGAGGCAGTTAAGAAGAAAACTTTATAAAATGCATGATTAAAAAAAAAAATTTAAAATCAGGTTTGAAAATGAGGAAGGAAATGCATTCAACACATTTGTTAGACCTCAACGATACACAAAATACATCTTAGTGAACACTGAATGCAAATGTTTGTTTACAAGAAAACGTGGCCCTCAGAGGAAAAACCTTTTGGTATGATATGCATCATAGTCCATATTATTAGTCAACATTATTGTTGTAATGTTGACTTTATTTTGCTTGAAAGAATTTTAACACCTTAAGTCATTGATTCCCTATTTTATTTTTCAACATGCTTTTACTTTGCTTTCTTTCCTTTCCTGTTCACCCTTTCTTGTCTCTCTCTCTCTCTCTCTCTCACCAGAGCTTCCCTCAGTGTCTCTCCTCCAGAAGACTCCCTCCTCTCCAGTCAGCTGCCACGCTACAGGTTTCTACCCTGACAGAGCCACGATGTTCTGGAGGAAAGATGGAGAGGAGCTTCATGAGGACGTGGACCTCGGAGAGATCCTCCCCAACAACGATGGATCCTTCCAGAGGAGTGTTGACCTGAATCTTTCATCAGTCACACCTGAAGACTGGAGGAGGTACGACTGTGTGTTTCATCTCTCTAGTGTGAAGGTGGACATCATCACCAAACTGGACAAAGCAAAGATCAGAACCAACTGGGGCAAAATCGTCTTTAGAAAAAACAAAGGTGAGCAACACTAATTTATTTATTTATTTTTGCTGAATGGTCTCATTGTTTCTAGTCAGTTTCACTTTTACCACCTGTTAAAATAGTTTAAAAACCTAGAAAACAAATTTTTTGTCCTCTACCAGGATTGCTGGTCAGATCATGTGACCCTGACAGCGTTATCAAATAATTTTTAATTACAAATGGTCCAATTATGTAGTTATACCACAGAAAGTTTAATATCTTAAGCTGATGATACGCCGGGCAATCAATGCTAGTGGGCAATGCAGCTGTCAATGGGCAACTGATTAGGGCAACGGACAGTTGGCAACAACCAATCAGAGGCGCAAAACTATTGCCAGGGAGACGGACACTGCATATCTTGGCTTCAATATTTCTTTTACTTAAGTAAGTATCATGAAGATACCCTGGTTAATTTGCCATAGTTATTACATTCATGCATTCCATCTTTTTTATGTGTCAGCCTTAAAAATGCTAGAAGTCTATTGGGGTCTACAATAAATACCAGTTTAGTTGCATATGACCCTAAAAATAGATACCTGCGAACCGGTAATATGATTTATGAACAGTGTGGGAGTAAAGATAACTAGCGTAATTCCCAGCCCCACCGCTATCCGTTCAAAACATAGTCAAACTTTGCAGCTCGTTATTGAAAACAAGAGGGATCGGTGTTTTCAAACATGCATACGACAACTTATTGGCGTAAAAAGATGTAAGTTGACGCTCCTCCTTTTCTTCACTTCATTGTTGCTGAAATGCC
This sequence comes from Micropterus dolomieu, assembly GCF_021292245.1. Lineage (NCBI taxonomy): Eukaryota > Metazoa > Chordata > Actinopteri > Centrarchiformes > Centrarchidae > Micropterus > Micropterus dolomieu. The sequence goes on from NW_025729839.1 coordinate 4,094, forward strand.
GCCATCTTATTTGATTTTTTTCCTGAAATCTCCAAGCCTGTCATGTGATCAGATGCTAGAATTCTGATTGGAGGATCTCAAAAATTGCCCAAGACGTTCTAAAGTATTCAGATAGAAATGTGTTGCCCATTCTCTGTGGGAAAGTGCCTGAGAAATATTGCTCGGCAACATTGCTCAAAAAGTTGCACCATGTGTGTCATCAGCTTTACAAGGGCATTTCAGCAACGTAGAACTAAACTTTCATAAAGCTGGCTGACTTGTGAGAGACACAGCAGCAAAAGTGATTAAAGATATCCTGACTTTAGTCAGTATATCAGTTGTGGGATTGCGTGGTGTGGGGACAGAGAGGACCCAAATGCAAAGTTCGGAGGGAAGGAGGTTTATTGAGGGAGAAAGGGGTAAAGGGACTGGAGTGGAGGAAGAGGTGGTTGTCGGGAAAGCACAGGCACGGGGAACCAAGGACACAGGGGCCGAGGAAGCGAGGAGAGGCGGGGGAACAGGGAGGACGCCGTGAGGGAAGTCCGAGGAGGAGTGGGCCAGTGGATGAGCCCAGCCGACTGAACGGAGGACGAGGGTGAGTGTACCTGGGAGGGAAACAGGCAGAGAGACAGGGTTAGGGAAGACAGCGACA
>NW_025729840.1:0-1055 GCF_021292245.1 Micropterus dolomieu
CAGTCCTGTACAGGATATTATCCTCTGGTGATAAAGTTAGCATTTATACTAGCGAAGTAACTTATCCTAATACGATGGAGCTTGGATATTGTGCTATTCGTCAGTATAAAATGGTATTGAAACACTTGTATATAGTCTATGACTGCATATAATGTTAGACAATTTCAATAAACGATAAATGTCTACAAATTTGGTACAATTAAACATTAGATAAATAAATATGTGCTTACCTGATGTGGACTTGTGAGATGCGTGGGGTTCAGGAACGTTGATCCACCAAGCGATGGTCTCCCGGTCAATAATGCTGCATTGACTTTTCAATCATACAGTATTTCCCAGTCAACTATAAATCCATGGTTTTCAATAACACGTCATTTCCCGATCAACCTTAAATAGATGATTTTTCAATCATGTTTCCCGGTCAACTATAATTCAATGACTTTTCAATCATGTTGCCCGGTCAACTATAATTCAATGATTTCTCAATCCTGTTTCCTGGTCAACTATAATTCAATGATTTCTCAATCATATTTCCTGGTCAACTATAAATCCATGGCTTTTCAATATCATGTAATTTCCCGGTCAACTATAAATCCATGGCTTTTCAATTATGTTTCCCGGTCAACTATAATTCAATGACTTTTCAATCATGTTTCCCGGTCAACTATAAATCCATGGCTTTTCAATATCAAATAATTTCCCGGTCAACTATAATTGAATTACTTTTCAATCACATTTCCCAGTCAACTATAATTCATTGACTTTTAAATCATATTTCCCGGTCAACTATAATTCAATGACTTTTCAATCATGTTTCCCGGTCAACTATAAATCCATGGCTTTTCAATATCAAATAATTTCCCGGTCAACTATAATTGAATTACTTTTCAATCATATTTCCCAGTCAACTATAATTCATTGACTTTTCAATCATATTTCCCGGTCAACTATAATTCAATGACTTTTCAATCATGTTTCCCGGTCAACTATAAATCCATGGCTTTTCAATATCAAATAATTTCCCGGTCAACTATAATTGAATTACTTTTCAATCA
>NW_025729841.1:0-2410 GCF_021292245.1 Micropterus dolomieu
GCGAGGTGCGCGAGTTCCCTTTTAATGGTTGTAATAATGATAAAGTAGTGGTAGTATTCGTAGCAGTAATGGCAGTATTACTAGAAATACTGAATGTTGTGTAAAATTCTTTCTTTACAACTTACCGTTTGTGTCAGCAGTCTTTTCGGTTGTTTTGCTTTGCACCTTGACTTCATTGTACACAGCTTCCTCCTCCTTTTTAGCTGAAAGGTTGAAGAACACAATCTTGTGGTTAATTACTGTAAAGTTCTCATATTTTAAAGGCTTATTGCACTACTTCACTGAATGAAACCCGGTGATGTTTGCTTTTGTTCCAGTCTCTTCTTTTAGAATAAAAAGTAATTCAGTGTTTTTCCAAGAACTGTATTCTGTAGACCCTCTCAGGGCAGCTAAAACCAAAAGATGAACCAACTCTCGGAGAGTTAGCGGATCATAGATGTACGGAAGAGGATTAGGGACAAATGTGATTTTATTCTCAGAATTCTGAGTCAGAATTCAAAAACACTTTTCACATATAGGGGCGGTTTCAGGAGGTACAGAAGGTTGCCTGTTAATCGAAAAGTCGGCGGTTCAATCCCCGGCTCCTCCAGGCTGCGTGTCGACGTGTCCTTGGTCAACATACTGAACCCTGAATTGCCTCTGGTGGCTGTTCCACCAGTGTATGAATGTGTGTGAATGTTAGTTTCTGTTTGAGCACTTAGGCTCAATGAATGAATGATGGTGAATGCAGATGTAGAGTAAAAGCGCTTTGAGTGGTTGAAAAGACTAGAAAGGCGCTATACAAATACGGAGCGTTTACATGTGGCCAGTATCCTCTTCCGTATATACAAAAGGGGAAACTGCATTTTATGGGGAAAAGCTTTTAAAATAACTACTTCAGTACTCTCTGGTTTTAGGTAGCTGCATCGTTAAATAAACTAGAAATACAAAAAGCAAACTAAAACCCATCCATTTACATCCAATATGTTCAATATGACATTTACATGTTTTGGAACAGCAGATTAGATATATAACTCCATCATAAAAATGTAATGTTAGTTATCTGATAATTCCAACATTACACCATTTTACATTTTAAACAAACAGAGTTTAGGAAATGGTAACTGCAGTTAAACATATAGTTATAGTTGACATATAACTGAAAAGGGCCACAGGATTCCATTTGATAAGAAGATTCAAATTTGAATGTAAAATTCTCAGTGCAGATGACACAATCGTTTTTAATAGTTTAACATTTATAGAGAACATTTTTTATAATGTGCAGTCCTCACCACAATCAACCACAGCATTTCCAAAATGTCATTCTGCTGATACTTTCTCTGGATACATCAATTTCTTTTTACCCAAGTGGTAAATGACAAGCAGAGGTTTCATGTTTAGCACAAGAAATATCACTTACAGACCGAAATACCCCATTACCCAGTAGTATCAAAACTTCTCCAGTCAAACAAGTACCGCATTCGATCGTTTTTGTAACCAGACTGGGAAAAATACTATTTGTAGAGTTTTGCTTGCAGCCAAATACCACCTCTGTTTGTTCTTGTGCCCTAGTGACTTGTTTAAGGCGTTGTGTCTCTGTCCTCCTCGCTCAGAGACACTTTGCTCTGTCTGACTGTCTCTCTGTTTCAGGATGCTTCACTCTGAAGCGGCTGTGAGCTGCACTTTATCACAGGGGCTAAAGTTAACATTTGTGTGGATTTGTGGTGAGATTTATTTCAGATCACAATTGTTTTCAATTTCGGTTTTCTACCTCTGATGAAGAGCAGTGCGCTCGTCTCATCAGATGGTCTGAAGGGGACAGCCTATCACCATATCGGCAGAACAAGAACGCAGGCTAATACACAGCAGAGGGCCAGGTAGATTTAGTTAAAATATCGTGACTTTATGCTCATTGGATTGCGATTTTATTACACCTGTAAATCAATTAAAGTTGATCCACAGGAGAAATATATCTGACAGCAATAAAGAATGCCTGAGAGCCTTACTGCCTTATATTACACATACATATTTGAATCATCACATTTCACCTGAATTTTGTGTTTCCTTTTATATAAATCAAAACATCTCCTCAATAAATTGGTGCAGAAAAATGATAAGGTGATTTCTGGGCTGGGCTAACCCCTGGGCTAACCCCCAGTGTTTCAAGAGCCTGGAAACACCCCAGCGACTCACCACTAAAGGAAAAAGCCGTCGCAGAGATCTTTCAATTCAGTTCTTCAAGATTGATCCAAATTTAACAAAACCTCTCTATGGTTAACTTAAATTACTTTTTTCACCACTCACAGTGGAAACTATTTCATTCCTCCTCTGTTGTTCAAATTCATAAAAAACAAACTCCCAAGCTGCAGTCCTTTCTGTCACGCAGTCATCTGTGTGTGGACAACCTGTAGGATGAGGAGCGATCTGATGC
>NW_025729842.1:0-671 GCF_021292245.1 Micropterus dolomieu
GGTTACATCCCTAATAGACACACACAGACAGACATTGTCTTTTCATTAGACCTAAAGATGTCGTAGTAGACAAATTTACACACACACACACACACACACACACACACACACACACACACACACACACACACACACACACACAATAGCATTCTGGTGCCATTTGTAGTAAACAAATGTGGGTACTTTGTATAAAAGTTTGAGAACTCAAGCTCAAAAATTCAGCAAGTTATAGTTGCTGAATCAAAAAGGTTTACAGCCATACTCAGTTATGCAAGGACAGATCGTGCAAACAGTAAAACATTTTAGGGCTGTAACAATTTTTTGTTAGTGCTTTGCTTGGACTATCAATATCAACTTTCAAATAGTTGTGGATTTGTAGTGGAGTTTTAGTATTTTAGAACTATAGATACTAGCTCAGGGCGGCACGGTGGTGCGGTGGTTAGCACTGTTGCTTCACAGCAAGAAGGTTGTGGGTTCAAACCCCCGGCCTTTCTTTGTGGAGTTTGCATGTTCTCCCCGTGTCTGCATGAGTTCTCTCCCATGCTTCAGCTTCCTCCCACTGTCCAAAGATGTGCTAGGTTAATTGGTGACCCTAAATTGTCCTTAGGTGTGAGTGGTTGTTTGTCTATGTGTGGCCCTACAATGGACTGGCAACCTGTCCTGGGTGTACC
>NW_025729843.1:0-1491 GCF_021292245.1 Micropterus dolomieu
TGGGCAGGGCCCTGAGTTCTTTTAGATTATTGTTTCTTAATATCAACACTGAAACCCAGCGTCAACTATCTTAGCTTCCCTTGTAATCAACATGTGAAACTCAAATATGATAACTGGCTTTGAAATAAAATACTCGAACACCACTCTGGTATATGATTAAAGAAGGTCTCTTATTGTTTAGAAAAATATTAAATAAAATAAATGCAAAATAAACAATTGGTGCAATATACAATAAATCAAATATCCCTCCTTTCACCCAAGATCTGCAGTGATTCAGTAGTTCTGTTACAAGATAATACCACACCACCAATGCACTTTAACTGCAACAAATATCAGTGGGCCCACACTATAACACTCACACATACAGCCGGCAAAACCACTTCAAACAACGATGCAGGCCTGATGCGTGGCTCGTGTACGTTGAGACCCAAAACCAAATGGTCGTTTCACTCAGTTTATGAGCAGAGAAATAAAAGGAATGAGTACCTGGTAACTGGTGCACTTCTGTGAGTTTGTTGTGAATGGGTCTACCGTCAGTCACTGTCTACTGGAGCGAAGCGTCGATGCCCATGAGCGGGGACAGACTCCTCAGGAGCAAAAGAGATGAGCCTTCGGCGTCCTTTTCCCACGTGGCCAGAGGAACTCTGAGCAGCCTGGTAGCTCAGAGCGCTATCTGGTTTTTCCTCAGCGTTTCCTCGTTGAAAACATTGTATAAGTCCACTTAATTAGCTTTGCTAGCTAACTGAAGATATACTGTCCGTTCACTTTTCCAATGAATGTACTATGTAGCCTACTGTGCTACTTTATTTAGCTAGCATTACATACCCCGTGAAACAGTCAATCAAGACTCCTCGGTGGATTCTTCGACTTCCCACGTACTAGCAGACATAATCCCAGCACAGAATGTCGAGTAGACAATCCCGAAATTAGTCCACAGCTTGGTATGAACGTTAGTTAAGACTTCTCACTTTACTTCGTCTGCAAAGCTAACACAGTTCCCCGAACTCTCTTTCCCTCGTCTCTGTCCATCCCTCCGCTCACACACACCACTTTGCCCCTCCCGCACCTGCTCATGCACTCTCCTCATGCCCACTCGAATCACCCAATCAAAACCAACTCCAAGACTCCAGCACAATTACCACAGATAGACAAGTTGCATGTACAACCCATTAACTCGTCATAACATGTTTTTTTAACTAAACATTATCTTTTAGTTATTTATCAAATAACATGTGTAACATACAACAGTTTTAACAAAATACATCACAATATTTTTACCATCAATATTCCATGACTTTTAATATCAAATTTACTTATAACTCTTTTAACCCAGTATACTATCTATTCTGGGTTACATCTGCATCGCCACTGCAATGCTGTTATGGGTTGAGCAAATTTTCACACCCATGCTCCAGAACAGTAGGTGCGTTTGATTTCATGCTGTGCAGCGACTTAACGTGATGCATACTGGACTTAAAGTAAGTCATGCTT
>NW_025729843.1:1511-2790 GCF_021292245.1 Micropterus dolomieu
ACAGATAGACAAGTTGCATGTACAACCCATTAACTCGTCATAACATGTTTTTTTAACTAAACATTATCTTTTAGTTATTTATCAAATAACATGTGTAACATACAACAGTTTTAACAAAATACATCACAATATTTTTACCATCAATATTCCATGACTTTTAATATCAAATTTACTTATAATAACTCTTTTAACCCAGTATACTATCTATTCTGGGTTACACCCTCCCCCCTCTAAATGTCTGGTGTCCTCAACAGACCAATGAACTGAACACTTAACTCAATAGGAAGGGTGTATTATGGCTTTGCACACTTTAGCTTTTTCCTATCTTAATAACAACACCTCTGTGTACTATTGTGAGAGGTTGATCTTTACTTTTACCAGGCTCGTCATAAGTTAGCCTTAGGACTGGTTTTACAGTTCTCTTAGAACGGGTATCAGATCTGGGACCTTTCTTATCCCTACATCTTATACTGACAGGGTCTGCCTCCTGTTCAGACTCTAAGTCAGGATCAGTTTCATCTTCAGGAATTGCATTCTGATCAGGTTGGTGTTTGTCCACAAACCGAACTGGTTCTTCAGCACTCTTCTCTTCCGCTGAACTTTCCTCAGCGAGGTTTTCCTCTGACTCCTGAACATTCTCTGAATCCTCTTGAGTGACTTGTGTTCTGTTTTTGGTGCCTTGCGGAAACTGCTTCAGGTGACCATGGTAGGGTTTCGGTGATCTCTGAGGTACATAATACTCCAGATCAGAGGACGAGTCAGAGAAATCCTGTAACTCTTGGAAGACTTCTTGGTTCTCAAGCGAAGCTTTCTCTTCTCTCATGCGGGTTCCACTTCTGGTCTTTATCCTAACCGGTGAGCCATCCTCATCTTCCACTTCAGGCATCCTCACATGCTGTCCAATGGGAAGGATATGATCTCTGTGGAGTGTTTTTACACCTCCTGTCCCAGCTTCCGGCTTTAACTTGTACACGGGTAGGTTTGGCATTTTTCCCACTACCACATAGGGGACAGGGCTCCACCGGTTCTCAAGTTTGTGCTTTCCTTTCAGACCCAAGTTTTTTAGAAGGACTCTGTCACCTATGTCCAAAACCTGGCATATGACCCTCTTGTCATATGACCTTTTGTTTCTCAAATGGGTTTTGTCAGAGGCTTCAGAGGCAAGCTGGTAAGCTCTCTGTAGGTCTTCCTTCAACTTTGCCACATAACGTGCATGGCAAACATCATCTTTGCCATCAGGAGAAGTTCCAAAACACAAATCAACCGGGAGTCTTGCTTC
>NW_025729844.1:0-1596 GCF_021292245.1 Micropterus dolomieu
CCTGACATTACTGTGTTACGCATGTAACAGGTTTTATACTTCCTGTGAGTATAATCCAATCAATCTTATTTTCATACTGTATATCCGATGTGTAATTTGATAAATTGTGTTGTATGTCGTGCTCGCATCTCAGAGAAGACTCTGACTGCAACATGCGTCTTTGTAAAGAGAGAAACGGACAGAAAAAGTCTCTAACTCTGCCTGTCAGCTCGCTCTGCTCCGTTAAAACTGAATTTACCATACAGAATTGAATACGAGTGCACTCCAGATTTAGCTGCAGCCAGCTGACCGTGTGCTTCTCCCTATACCGCAGTTCTGTGTCCATGCATGCAGCAAACTGAAAGCACTGTCTGTCGGAGCGTCTACGTGAAAAGAGAAGGAAGACATTGCTGGTAGTATTGTCTTCAGAGTTGTTAAACACCTCAGCGCACTGAAGGAAGCCATCTGACTGTGTGAGGGGCAAGATCGTTGATGTCTGCAGGTAGAGTAGGAGCTCTCCTGTCTGACTGGTCCACCAATAGCAGAGAAGATGACCCCTTGAGATATCAAGCACGTAAAGTTTGGTTCAGATGTGAGCATGTACACTGAAGTTACAACAACTTCCTGTGTCATGGCGAAGAGCTGATCTTTGACGCCACGCCACGGACACGCCCATTGACGAAAACTCACAGATAGCACAACTTTTCATCTTCAATGCCTTTAGAAGGCACAGCAGCACCGGCAGAGCTCCAGAATATGCAACTCGGCCGGCTCACACGCGGACGCGCTTACAAGTGCGAGGGCCCGCCCAACGCTGCTTGCAGCTTTAATTGTCTTTACACTTGTTAAAGCACTTTGTAACTTTGTTTTTGAAAAGTGCTCTACAAATAAATGTAAATGCTCCGTACTTGTATAGCGCCTTTCTAGTCTTTTCGACCACTCAAAGCGCTTTTACATTACATTACATTCACCAGTCACACACATTCATACACTGAGCCTAAGTGCTCAAACGGAAACTAACATTCACACTCATTCATACACTGGCGGAACAGCCGCCAGGGGCAATTCGGGGTTTAGTATTTTGCCCAAGGACACTTCGACACGCAACCAGGGGGAGCCAGGAATTGAACCGCCGACCTTCCGATTAACGGCCAACCCGCTCTACCTCCTGAGCCACAGCCGCCCAAAATAAATAAAGATTATTATTATTATTATTATTATTATATCCTGCAGAAATGTTGCTGATATCAGGTAAGAAAACATTTTCCCTGTAAGTTTCTGTAACAACATCATGTAAAACGTACAGTTAGTTAAGTTAGAGTGTTTAAAACAGTTCATAGTGGATTAAATAATGCTACAGGCTGATAAATAAATATGTGTCTTTGTGTTAACAAACTTCATCTAAATACTGTAGTTTGTTTACATGTAGCCGTTAGCTCACAAGCTAACCCCAGAGGGCAGACCGCTGTCCATCTTAACATTTAGCTCATTTCATTGGTCGTTACCGACACTGTCAGCCAATCAGAAAGGTAGAGGGGCGGGATGTAAGGAAACCCCGTAGAGTGAGGTCACAGGATAGCGTGAGGCAGCTAACAGAGCAGCTACACGTTAGCTGTA
>NW_025729845.1:0-650 GCF_021292245.1 Micropterus dolomieu
TGACCACATTTGTCTATACAGAACAAAAGTAGAAATTAGTTTCTCTCGGAAGATATAACAAAGACAGTATTCCACAAAAAAAAAAAAAAAGCCCCAACAACACAACACATTTTTACAATTGAGCACAAAGTGTCTCAGCACTGTAGTGTGACAATGCTGCATAATGATTCCTTACCAAGTTTCAGGTCTCTGTGAAGGATCTCTTGTTCATGCAGGTACCTCAGTCCAGAGACAATCTGTCTTAGATAATAACGCACCTCTGGCTCACTAAGCACTTTGCGAGCCTTCAGGATATGGGCTAAAGACTGCATAAAGACAAAACATGGATGAGTGTGATTATAAAGCTGTTTGCTGTCTAAGTCTAACCATTCCATAGAAACAAACATTTTCCTCTGTGAAGAAACCCTTATCATGCTTGATGATTTTTTTCGTAATCTCATAAAACTGTAGGTAGTTATATAGATTCTGTATCACACAATAGATTTAAACAATAATTTTATACTGAGGGCAGACTGATTACTGCATATGTGCTGCCTCATTGACTTTAGGTGCAATGCAGGTGTTACACAGCAGTAGCAAGGATAAAGTACAGTGGTTGGAGACTTGAGTATGTGACAAATGGCACTTACTTTTCTACTGCAGTATTCCAA
>NW_025729846.1:0-581 GCF_021292245.1 Micropterus dolomieu
ACAAACATTTCAAAAAGACATGCATCAGTGCTCATCACCAGACTTAATTTCATACTGTAAAGTATGAAGTGACAGGACGTTATTTGTTGCACTATTGTTGTAAAAAATTTGAATTAAACATGAGAAAAGCAGAAATACTCTGCACAGCAGTATGATTCAGTCAATTATACTGACATGTAATGTGTGTACTAGATTTACATTTTAAATATAATTATATATATATATTTTAGGGTCGGGCAACTTAACTCGTCATTATCGCATTAACGCATTAATTAATTAACACCAACAATTATTTTATCGCACGTTAACGCAGTTTTTATTATTATTATTTTGTAAGTCCGTTGCGCACTCGCTTTGAATACACATACAGTCAAACCGTGTGTCATAGGAGGGGCGTGATGTTGATCAGACTGCAAATCATCCACCCAAACAAGCAGCTCTGGATAAAGGGTAATGCCCTGGAAGTGGCAAAGAGCTTCAGTTTTATATTTGATTTAATTACATTAGTGTTTAAGTTGAGATTTAAAAAGCACCTTATTTGTTTAAAGTGTTTGCAAACCACATGTTATTGCACTTTTGTG
>NW_025729847.1:0-849 GCF_021292245.1 Micropterus dolomieu
TATCACATGATGCTTGACTGCGCACAGCAAGCATATGTTCACACACAGCCTAACTGAACACTGTAAGCAGACTATTTGATTATTCTAAATTATTATTATAAAAATAAATATATAGGATGGATTCTGTCCTGAGCTTTTGGATCCATTTAAATAGATGATCACTGCAACTGTGATCATTATGAGCAGTTTCCAATTTAGTAGGATAATGCGCAACGTCAGTGTATGTGATATTGTATGACTTTGCTGTAATCGCAGATCAAGTACAGCACCAGACGGCTTGATGGTTTTGGGCTCACGGCTTTGGACGGGGAAGGAATGGAAAGGCTGTGGTCTTTCCTCCAAAGACTTGCCAGAGTCACAAAGGAGATGACTCCCTCGCACCGCCTGGACCTGTTGACTGATGCCCTGCTGCTTTATGGACGGAGGAAATAATAATAATAATAATAAATTTTATTTATAATGCACTTTACATTTCAGGGAAATCTCAAAGTGCTACAACAACAAGGGGTTAAAAACAGTTCCAGAAATTAACAATCGCAATAAAACACCGTAACAAAAAATTTAAAACCATGACTGTTAAAAGGCCTTTTGAAATAAAAAAGTCTTTAGGCCCTTCTTAAAAACCTCCAGAGTTTGTGGGGCCCTTAGGGGCTCTGGGAGGGCATTCCAGAGCCGTGGGGCGACTGCCTGGAAGGCCCTGTCTCCCATGGTGGAGAGTTTAGTCCTTGGTTGGTGCAGGCAGTGGGTAGAGGTGGAGGAGCGGAGGTTTCTTAAGGTGGTGAGTGGGGTGAGGAGTTCACTGAGGTAGGCAGGGGCAGTTCCATGTATGCACTGGTGGGTAAGGAGACA
>NW_025729848.1:0-674 GCF_021292245.1 Micropterus dolomieu
CTACGACATGTACACAATAATGATATTAATAATTTTACTCTTGCATCCTTTGCACTGTGCTCACTGCACATATTTGTCAATATCTCTCTATTATTTTTGTTTCAGTTTATATTGTGTATATTTGTGTTCTCCATACTGTAGCCTGTGTCTGACTTTATTGTTGTGTTATTGTATTATCATTGTATGAGTAGGCACATCGTGAGCAAAGTACAATCCAAAGTCAAATTCCTCAAATGTGTACACACACCTGGCGAATAAAACGGATTCTGATTCTGATTCTGATCCAGAGTAACTATATTTTTAGATAATGCGTCTCGGACGTGTTTGGGCCCCAGTACAATAACTTCAGTTTTATCTGAATTTAACATTATGAACTCTTAGAAGAATCTTTACCAAAGAACGACGAGTCACTGGAGTCACAATCAGTGATCTTTTATTTGCAAGGAGTCAATACATGCACTACAATGAATACAGAATAAACTAACGAGAAGGGCTCGACACTGTTTTTAAACATTTGGTTACACCCATTGTTTTCCATGTCAGACAAGGTAGCTGACTCTTTATCTAGGTCACATGATCACACGGATGTAGACAGGAGCTGTCATCTACATTACGCCATGTCTCCCTCCCGTAGGCGTTTCCAGGCTCTCTCTATGCACAAGTTTCATAAGTTC
>NW_025729849.1:0-848 GCF_021292245.1 Micropterus dolomieu
GTTTGTTTCTCAGATATGTTTAATTCCAATTGTCAACCACCAGAAGGCATCGCCATCTTGTTGACAGATTTGCTACTAAAAGTGCATATCCCAATTCACGCTTTAGCAATATAATAGTGATATTCACTGGATTCATCACACACACACATACACACACCACACTTGAGCATATTTTACCTTCAATCACACATCTTCACTATTTCTTTCCTGCTTTCGCACTTGTTTTTGCACGTTCCCTGTGGTGTGAAATCAACTCATCTCTTTCATTTTCCACAGTGTTAGTCGCGATATAGTCCCCACAGGGACTGCTTCCTTTATTACTTGCACAGTACAGAACAGGAAAAGTACTGATTGCTTTGGTTAAACTTATTCGGAGTGTGTCATTCTCTGCAAAGATTTTGATAAATTACTCCAGATCAAAAAAAGCCACCACATACAAATGAAAAGTTAAAGATTTAAAGCCCTGTGCACCCACACAGGTGTTTCCAGTTATTCTGATTACAACTCCTCTTAAGTGGAACTTGGGCAGAGACATGATGGGAATTACATAACTTCACCAAAATTGACTACCAGTAAGAATAATAAAGGTGGAACTTGTCCCGCCTTAACAGTTGCAACATTAGAGTAAGGGAAATGTCAGTCAAGTGTGGCCTGTATGCCCACACAGTCCTGACATTTAATTAGAAAAAGTAAGTGAAAACATCTGTGTGGGTGTACCATGAGTCTGAATAAAAATGTTGTAAGAAGCTTATAAACATATAAAATACAATTTTGAAGCTGTATTGATTAAACTGTTTTGTTCGGTAGCTGAACAAACTGTAAACACATATTGGTGTATTATCATCTTA
>NW_025729850.1:0-1226 GCF_021292245.1 Micropterus dolomieu
GGGTTCTATGGCTAAGGTGTACAACATGCCTGACAGCGCACAGCCTTGTCTGACACCCCTGTAGACACTAAATGGAGAGCATAAGTCACCATTAATCTTTAATATACTCTCAACGCCACAATACATCATCTTAATCACTTCAATAAACTCCGAACTAAAACCGAAGGCTTTTAAAACACTCCATAAATAAATATGCTCGACTCTGTCGAAAGCCTTCTCTTGATCGATTGATATCATACCAAAATCTACGTTAAAAATTTTTCCACAGTAAAAAATATCTCTGAAAGATTCTCCTTCCTGGTACGCAATATGACTGATCTGGATGAATAATCGATTCAATGACTTCCCCCAATCTGATTGCCAAAGCTTTAGACAATATTTTATAGTCATTACACAATAAACTTACTGGTCTCCAATTTTTGATGTCGTTTAAATCTCCTTTTTTAGGCAATAAAGTAATAATTGCTCTACGGCAGCTTCTAGGCAGTTGTCCATCTGCCCGACTCTCATTAAAAACTGTTAATAATTCTGGACCTATTTCTACCCAAAAAGATTTATAAAATTCAGTTGTAATGCCATCAATACCTGGTGCTTTTCCATTTTCCATTCTTTTAAGGGCATTTTCGAGCTCAACTAAACTCAAAGTTTTACTAATTTCCTCATTTGCATTTTTAGTTATCTGAAGTAAATTTTCAAAAAAATTCAAATTATCATCTTGCTCTTCAGAAATTTCACTTTTGTACAACTCTTTATAAAAAAGTACAGCTCTCTTCCTAATATCTGAGGGATTTTTTAACAAATCCCCTTCTTCAGACTGCAAGGCATGAATGAACTTTTTCTGTCCATTCTTTTTTTTCTAGACTGAAAAAGAATTTAGAAGGAGCATCCATTAATTCTGCACTTTGAAAACGGGATCTAATGATAGCACCTTGTGTTGCACAACCTAGCATGTCAGATAATATTTTTTTTTTCCTTTTTATGTGCTCTATATGGGTGGCATCTTTTGTGGACTCTGCAAGCTCTTGTAGCTTCATCAACTCTTCTTCTAACATACTCATTGAGGTATTTTTGTCTCTTGTGGTGTTGTGAGTATATTGTTGACACAACTGTTGGATTTGTATTTTAACAAAATCCCACCACTGCTGCAATGTTAAGAAAGATGATTTCATAGCTTTAGCATTTGTCCAGAACTCTTTAAAAACTTCTCTAAAAAAAAGTCAGATAAT
>NW_025729851.1:0-2909 GCF_021292245.1 Micropterus dolomieu
GAAGTTGTCATTAAGTTCCGTTTCTCAAAACCTTGGTTCATTTAAAACTTAAACTACAGTTAGAAGCTTAAAGTCAGCACAAGGAAACCAACCTTTCTTGCTGATGTATTGTCCTGGTTGACAGCTTGTGTGTCTCTGCGCTGTCATACAGCTGTCCTCTGTAGAGTCCAGACAATAGAATCCCTCCAGTGGTTCACAAACTACATCTGATGTTGTTGTACAGGACGTCTTTATCTTCAAACCAGAACCTGTCAGCACATACAGAGGTTACATATGGAGATACTACACTTTTAATCTTCTAGAGCAACATGCACAGAGGAAAATACAGCTGAAATTAACAGCCTAATACATCGACTGCAAAATAAATGATGTTGAATGTCTTGTGGCTTACTCGTGGATGAAATGATCCTTTTGCGACACACAACATTTCTTCACTTAGTATTTCAGAGTATTTCATAACACACAAGGTCTTTGTTTCTGCATGCAGTTCATCACTTTCAGAGCAAAATCAGTAATGTGTAGTAAACTCATCAAAATGAGTCTCTGCTTCTATGCAATGACATTGTCAAACCAATCTTCAACAGTTTCCTTAGCTGTTCCACAGCTTTAACAGTGGAACTTGCAGTAATACGCAAGTTACTGCCTTTGAACTCCAGGCTCTAAGTTTCATTGTGTTATGGCAGAAAATTGTGTCCTTACATTTAATCTTTTATGTATGACTTTTAATATTATTATTATTACTATTGTCGTTATGTCTTATAGATATATATGTATTGTGTCTATCCTTAACCTTTCCTTCTTCTATACTCCTTATGTTAGTCCGTCCACATTTACTAGGTTTAGGTCAAAGCTGTGAGATTATTTTTGTCTTTTCCCTCTCTTGTTATTCCTTTCCTCTCCTGGGAGAGGCTGGGAGAGGATCTCTGTTCCCCAAAACGTAGAAACCTAGACTGTGTAAATGATTATGCAAACCTTTGCGCGGGGCCAGACGCCCGAAGCGGTCTTAGGCAGCAGGTCTCTGGACCAGCTGTATATGTGTTTTAGTATGTTTCTGTTTATTCTTTTTTATTAATAAATTCTTCAAAGGCAATGGTTGATTGTTACTCAATTATTTGCTCAATCCCTCACCAGCAAGATACAATTTCCACAACACAATGATTTGGAATTATTCCCAGAAGCCTACCTGCATCACAGGTTGAACAGGGGTAACATTGTCTACGTCCAGTCGGCTGATTCATGAAGGTTCCCTCAGTGCAGGGCAGACAGGAAGTACTTGTGAACTCTGTACAATCTGTTTTAACTCGACTTCCTGTTGAAAACAAAAGAACAATTCAATTTCATGTAATATAATGTTTCTATTGAATGAAAAAGTTAAATCTTGGAGGGTAAAGCTCATGTTGTGAGCTTTGCAAAGTGAACTGCTGTCTGCTACAGAGTCACACTGAAGGAATAAAACTCGCAGATACATGAAACCTGTGAACATAAACAGCACCAACTGTGGGCCCTGATGGAGTGATTGATTCTGGTAATTATTGTTGGTATCTGGCAGTAAAAGAAAAAGACTCCAGATGTTAAGTGAAATATCCCTTTAACATTCAGTTGGATCTTACCAGCAGGACAAACAGGGCAGCATTCCTCCCCTATCTCATACTCTCCTCGATGACATGGGAGGCTGTGTCCTCTCAAGACATTCATCACAAGTATCTGTGAAGAGAAAGAAAAAGGGTTTTGTCTCAGTGAAGCCTGGTTGAAATGAAGTCAAACTGCAAATCAAATATATGGATAGAAGCTGTTGAACTAAACTCAGATAGAAACCAGCAGCACTTTGTGTTTGTGTAGATCTATTTCAGTCAGCCAGATAGTTAGAGGTCCAAAAGATACTAAATAAAACCACATCAGCTAAAAGTACAGATTCTACTATAACATTAGGAGGTCCCATCATTTAACCTTTGCAGGTGAGTGTCACGGCTGTCGCTTTCACTTTTGTGTTTCCCCTTTTCTGTCTCACCTCTACCAAGTAGGCTGTGTCCCTGTGGAAAGAAGACCCGCCTACTTCCTGGTTTCTGGGGTGCTGACTTCAGTCCCACCCATTGGTTCCCTCTGTTCCTGCTCAACCAATGGCTAGTCACCACATTGATTACCTCCTCCTCATAAGGAGAGTCCACCTGTTGCTCGAGGCAGCTTGTCACTGCCTATTGACTTGTGTGCCTGCTTGTATTGACTTGTGTACTTTGCTTGTTAGCTGTACATTGTGTGTAGTGGAGAAATTCACTTAGTATTTTTGTTTAATATTGAGTTAGTTTTCCTCAGGTGTAGTGGGTGCTGTGCTCTTTGTGTTCTTTTGTAGCAAGAATTAACCCTGTTTAAATATATAGATAGGTACAGGCCTCCTTTTGAGGACCTCTTTATTTTAACTTGGTTTGTTGTTTTCGCAGCACCCTCATCCACCCTCCTTTTGTTTACTGTTACCTGTCTGCATCTCCGGGTTACCACTAAAAGTTACCTTTTTAAGATCTATACCAGTTTTGCCTATATGTTTATGGCCCCCACTCCCCTAGACCAGCAGGAAGTCACGTGAGAGTTAATGAGGTCATATTTGTATCATCAGAGTCATAAGAGTGAAGTCATCGTGTGGACCGGCACGTAAAAGGAGAGTTTAAATATTACATTCTTATCATCATTAAGGTGAAGGAACACCAGTGTTTCCCATATGTACTGTAGAATGTATTTTCTCTTTTCACTCAGTGTATTTATTTTGTATTTCTTCATTTCAAAACTGCTTTGAAATGTTTTCTTTTGTGCACAACCCCCACCTTCATCCTATCACTGGAAAGGAACTTTCCACTGACTTTCCACTTTCCCACTAGTACTATTAAACAGCTCCATCTTCACCTTCACCACATCATCTT
>NW_025729853.1:0-328 GCF_021292245.1 Micropterus dolomieu
GTTTCATAGTTATCACCTAATCATAATTGTTTCCTTTTATAGGTCCCTTTTTGTTGGTTATTTTTAGCCGTTAGCCTCTTCAGTATTGCAAACGTTGAAAGAGAGAGAGACAAACAGATGACAAACCCGTAATAAACTCTGTTAAGAATAGTGCTGTTCACTGATTGGCCATGAGATGCGTAAACATAGTTTTCTGCGACACTTTTTTGATTAGAATGGACGTTACGCCAGAGTAGCTAAGATGAACCTTACGTCTCGGTGGTGCAACCAAACATCGACACAACTTAAGTCTCAAACTGTTTAGTGTGGACTTTGCACCCTAACTTAA
>NW_025729854.1:0-322 GCF_021292245.1 Micropterus dolomieu
GCCAGTGAGGGACAGGTGGGCCCTGCGAGACAAGTGAGGGACAGGTGGGCCCTGCGAGACAAGTGAGGGACAGGTGGGCCCTGCGGGACAGGTGGGCCCTGCGAGACAAGTGAGGGACAGGTGGGCCCTGCGGGACAAGTGAGGGACAGGTGGGTCCTGCAGGAGAGGTGAGAGACAGGTGGGCGCTGTAGGACACGTGGGTGCCGAGGGACAGGTGGGCCCTGCAGGACAGGTGGGCCCTGCGGGACAGGTGAGGGACAAGTGAGGGACAGGTGGGCCCTGCGGGACAAGTGAGGGACAGGTGGGCCCTGCGGGACAGGTG
>NW_025729855.1:0-11332 GCF_021292245.1 Micropterus dolomieu
CGTCCATCTCCACCAGCAGCTGGTTCAGAGTGTTCTCCTGTTCACTCTGACCTCCAAAGTTCCCTCCTCCCCTCTTCCTCCCCACCGCATCGATCTCATCGATGAAGAGGATGCAGGGGGCGTTCTTCTTCGCCATGGAGAACATGTCCCTCACCTGCAGAGGAGAAAACTCAATGTAGGAAAATGTCTCCTAAACTATCCACCAAAAGGTTATCTCAGAGAGTTTTTCACGAGGCAGGGAGCACGTTCCCCACCCTCCTCTGGTCCGACAGATATCTGATCTGGTTTCCTTCACTCACCCTGGCAGGACCGACGCCCACAAACATCTCCAGGAACTCGGAGCCATTTACAGTGATGAAAGGGACGTTGGCCTCTCCGGCTGTGGCTTTAGCCAGCAGAGTCTTCCCCGTCCCAGGAGGTCCGGACAGCATAGCACCCTGGGATACCACATGACAAGACATTTAACTCATCAATAAACTGTAGATTTACAACTTCAGGAATCACATTAGTCGCCTAAAAACTACAAGTATGTTGCTTAATGCTTGTTTAACTATGTTATATAAATCGTCTCTTCTTGAACAATAAAACTAGTCTATACTTTCCCCCATAATTATGATTTATGCTAATTATCTAAATACATTTAGGACTTTTGTAGTATTATGTGAAAATGTAAGTGGTACATTCTGGATCTAGTTTATATTTATTTGTAGTGTCTTGTAAAAAGCAACCCTTAACCTGCCCCATGGTGTGTTCAAGGACAGTCAGTCAGGACAGTGAGCTGGATTTAAAAATGATCGTCAGTGATGTAAAGGCAAACTGATGGGGCATTTTGGGGGTTTATACAATCTCAACATTTGAGATTTAAAATAAAATAAGGAGTGAATGAGTTAACAATCCCAAACTCTTCCTGGCTGCTTAAAATATAACTCAATTAAAAATACACGTTTTTAGATTCAGATATGTAAAAAGTTAAAGTGATGATGAATTTGGACTTCAATCCAAACTTTTTTTTAAGATAATTGCGGAAATGCACACTTGATTTTCACAGCATCACCTTGAGGTCAGAGAGGGAAAGTGTATGTACTTGACTAGTGAGGGAAACGTTCAACCCACCAGCCAAGAGAAAACTGCAGAGAAAACTAAGAAAGTGTCACAGGATCCAGGTACAACACGAAAACTTTGACTCCCTGTGATCTGAACATCCCCATTGTCAGCAAGTCGGCCTTGGTCACCTGGGGATCTGAACCCTAGAACTTCCGACCCCCAGAGTAGTTGACTCATCGACTGAGTTACTGGTGGAAGTTGCGGCAATGACATCCCATGTGCCAGACTCGGAAACTTTTGTTAGTTTAAACCTAAAATGCTTACCACACTCTGAAAAAACAAATCACACATCATTCTGCTGCTTTTGGGTGTGTTGTCGATTATTTTGGTGACGTTTGATCCAAATCTGAGCAAAAACAAAAATGTTGTGCAAACTGTACAAGTTTACAGCAAGATACTGAATATCACTGCAGACTCACCATTGAACGGATGTAAAAACCCTTTGAAACACTTGATATCGGCCATCTAGAGAATGTCTGTGTTGATTTTGGTAGCGTTTGAACAAAGACTTGTGGAGATATGGATGTTAAATGATTTAGCACACTCGGACTTCACTGTTTTAGACTGAATATACAATCATCTACAGCAGCTTCAAGGTGAATATTTAGTAAAATCCCTGCTAGTGTAGTGCCCTGTTAGTCTGTGCTTGTATTTTTTACCTTGGGGATCTTGGCTCCGAGGTCCAGGTACTGTTGTGGGTTCTTCAGGAAGTTGACGAACTCCAGGATCTCCAGCTTGGCCTCCTCACAGCCGGCCACGTCCTTGAACTTCACTTCAATGTTGTCCTTCATCATCTTCGCTGTAGACTCGCTCATACTGAAGGGCCCGCCCCTCCCGCCACCGGGGCCTCCTCCCATTGGTCCTCGCCGCAGGGTAAAGAGCAGGAAGCCAATCAGCAGCATGGTCGGTACCATGCTGATCAGAAAAGAGCTGGGACAAGAGAGGGGGGCCGTTATCATCTGGGACGGAGGAAACGCCCTGCTGGCGTTCCCACGACTGTCGTTTATTCAGATATTATCCCTCAGATATTTCTCAAAAAGTAGAAATATTCCTCTTTTCCTGGTTTCACTGGCAACATTAATATTTGTGTTAAACCCACCCGTCGCTCTCGGTGCTGTAGACGACAGCTGGACGGTGTGACGCCTCCAGGCCGAGCTCCATGTGCGCCGCCTCCAGGTTCCTCTCAAACGTGTCGACGCTGCCGATGTTGAACCAAACGTAGCTCTGCAGTTCGCATAAAATTTCATGATGTGACTTTGAGCCAGTCGAAAACCTTCATGCTATTTTTGTTGCTTTCCTTTGATTGGAGTAATTGCCGTTTTTGTGGTAATTATTTACAGACCAAAATAAATTCCAATTTCAATACAGACAAATATCCAGAAGGTTACATTCATTTCAGCTGACAATTCAAATACATGAAGAGCAGACAATAGAATTTAGTGTGGCAAGATGAGTATTTGTTGACCTTGATTTCATACAAGATGTTTTTCTGGTCCCATTTTCACAGCTTGATTTTAACATTACACACAGGATGTTTGGAAAAATGCAGCAAACATTAGTACAAATATACTAAATTTCATTAAAAGTTAGCAGAAAATTCATTTCTGCTAGTGTCATGTTTCAGTTTCGCCTCACCGCATCAGCGTCGGCTCCCGGCGCCAGGATGACTCTGACATACTGTTTGTTGACGACCTCTAAACGTTCCACCTGCGCAGTAAAAAAAAAAAAAAAAAAAAACAAGAAAAAGAGAGAAATGTTTTTTTTAAACACATTTTTATTGTGTTTTAAATTAAAAACAATGTATTTGTGCCTGAAGCTGAAGATTTTAAGTAAATGCAGGACCAAAAGCAGCAGGGCTCCAGCCTCCTGTTTTACAAGGTGTTCAGGTCTACAGCGGATGATGCATCTTTAAACTCAGCCACATTCATTTCACTTCATCTCTATGGATGTTTCAGCCAATGCCAGTTTGCGAGTGCTCCTCACCATTCCTCTGCCCACGTAGCGGTGGACGAAGTCCTTCCAGCTGATCTCTTTGCCGTTGTCTCTGAAGTAGAAGTAGAGCAGAGCCGAACTGAGTCCGGCCACGGTGACCGCCAAGTAACGGAAATCCTTCTCATCCCAGGGGAAGTCACCCTGAGGGGCAGCAGACACACAGCCGAGCGTTACGTCTGAACGGGCTGACCAACAGGTGATGAGGAACACAGGACATTCACCGGACCGAGCTCTGCAAGCACTGCTAGCATTTTTGCTTAAAAAATTACTTTTACAACTAATCATTTTGGATTTATTGACTAATTGTTGCAGCTTTAATAATATTTCTTCTGATATCCAGCTGCTAGATCGCATTTTCAGAGCCACCTACTGCTGTTATGAAAAAGGTTTCACTTTACATGTTTCTCTTTTCTCTGACTGGATGAATTTAAACTAAAGCCAACAAACATTTTTTCCCACAAGCTGCCTTGAGATAATATTAGACATAATTTCTATTCAATACTTTTTTTCAGGTCAAAATATGTCCAACAATTTTTTTTGTCAATTTCCCCCCAGGACTGACCATAAAGAGACTGGCTGTGTAAAGTTAAAACAGCAACTCTAAAGAAGCCCAACTTCTATTTTTAGTGTTTCCTTCTCCTCCACAAAAATCTTTAATCATCATATGATAAAATACCTGTGCATGCATTAGAATCCATGCTGACATTTACATTTCTTCACTTTACCTTTTGCATTCGGCTCCACCAGTCTTTTCCTCCGCCACCTCCTCCTCTCTTCCCTCCACCTGGTCTACCTGCTCCTCCTCCTTTTACATCTGAAACTCAGACACGATCACACATCTGTCAGACAAACCAGCGTTTCCTCTCTGGTTTCCAACCCAGCTCTGCTTTCAGTGAAATTATAACTTATCAGGAAAATGTTTCTGCAACTGATTTTGCGGTTTCATGACTGAATATAAATCCTGCTTTTCTTGCCTGATAAAAATCTCTTAGGTCAAAACGTTGCATCAATAAAAACCTTTGAGGGTTCACAAATTCTCTTTGTTTGCTGCTTTTTTTGAACTGCACCTAAATCCACCTTTTGTTCTTCAGACACACAGCGGCTCTCACCTTTGGGTTCAGTGGAGTACAGTCGTCGCTGAGCCGCCTGGAACCTGCGACAGGACAGGAAGTCAGCTGGAGTCCGACCGACGTTCTGGAAAAGACCACAGAGACACTGTTAGCATGCTGAATACACACCACAAACACCGACCTGAGAGGGTCTGCTGAAAAACAGCTCATGACTCTGGTTTATATGACCAACACCTAGAACAAGTAAACAACTGCACGCTGAAGGTCACACTTATTTAAAACACCTGACCAGTTAATTCTGAACTGCATTAGACTCTATCAGCAGTGGAAATAATTAAGATGTGGGGGACATGGTCAAAAGTAGCTCAGAATGATCTTGATATGTGGACAATCTCGTTCACACTCTTTTGGTCTGGGTCCGTTTTTCCCTGTTTGATCCAACGAAGGGAAATCTTAATGCTACAGCATGTTTTTAGAACAAGTTAACCTCATCCCCATCAAGCACCTTTGGGATGAACGATAAAACAATAAAAGACACATCATCAGCTGGGTAACATGGGGAAATATCGACGCACTAACGCTTCACAAAATGATGAGCAGTTACTGAGGAACGATTCAGGAACGACCTGATCTAAGTACTTAGTGAATAACTCTGAATTGAGGACTATACTGTGTATAATGATGATTTACTCGAGGACTGAGAGGCATTACTATAGTAATTAATAAATTACTTAATACATGCTGTGATTCTGAATCAGCCACTGAGCGGCATAAAACTATTAACGACTAATAACCTGATTACTTAGTTACTTCTCATAATAATTTAGTAATATGGGATTACTTAGATACTCCATCGACACATCTGCCTGTATTCACATGTATCCCATCTCTCGCTTCACACTTGTTCTCTCTCTCTCTCACCTGTGTATCACACTTTTTGATGGTTTTTAAAAGTGCCCGGTTTTAGGTGGAGCTGCAGCCCCCTCGCCTGTAACATCAACTCCCCTGCTAACATTACTGTGCAACTTCCTGTCCCCACACAGAACAAGTCAATATGATGTAATCGACGTAATTTGCTTGATCGGATTAATGCCGAATTGAAAAATAGATTAGAATCAGGCAGATTGGGTCTTAAATTGAGTTTCATTGCTAATGATATCTCGTTTTTAAACAGACGCGCCTTAAAGTGAATGGTTTTGCAACGGGATTCGGCACGCAGTCGCTAGCGAGATATACGTTCCTCTAGACAAAGAATGGTTAGTTTAAATCTAACTTCCAACCCACGTGGAGAACAAATATGGGTCATTAAACCCCCTGATAAACGTGTACACTTCTTATACAACAGTTATCCGGAAAACCTCCACCTTCTCTTACCGGGGCAGCGGAGCTTCGGTATCGGGCTGTGAAAAACCGTCCTACCGTCACCGCGGAGAGCCGGGCTCGGGCTCCGGCTCCGGCAGCCCGGTAGAGAGGCAGGGTGGCCGCCGAGAGAAGCCTCAGCACCTGAGACATCCTTCCCGTGCCGCTTGTCCAGTCTTTCAGTCCAAAAACACAACGTTTTCCCTTCAATTTCCTCCCCTGAACTTCATCGTGTCGCTTTTACAAGTGTTATTGAGCTGCGGCGTGAAATGTCAACGGCAGGGTGATGTAAAGGTCCGAAAGGCTTTGTCTTACAGAACCTGCCGGAAATTATTGTAAAAGAAAAGATATCATATATTTATTCTAAATGTCCCCTAGATCTGATCGGGACTCTTTATTATAAAACAATATACATTACTAATTTAGTGCAGGTAGTCGTATGTAATTCATTTTAAGATTGCTTTATTGCATTCCGGCATGTACAGAGCCAACACTGGGTCCTCATAGCACACCAGCTCTGTGATTGGCTGAGACAGAAAGGCACTCTGTTATTCAACTGCTCGTGTTACCAAAACACGCGGTGACTGCGCGTTTCCCCTCTGACATTTCTTATATAACGTGTCAACATCTTAGTGTCAAATACATCATTAAAAGTCATGTTTATGAGCTGTATACTTTCCGTTGCTGAAGAGGCCTAGTCTTTATACTGATATACAGTCTGAATGAGAAGTGAATAAATAAGATGTTTGCATGCTTATCCTAAATTAAGAGTTTCCCCCCAAAATAATGCGGTTTGCAGTGGAAGTAAAATGAAACATCAAATAACAAGATATAAATGTTAAATATGCATTTAATAAGTAACTTAAAGGGGTAAAACCGACCTTTAATGTTTCTATGCACCGCTGCTGTTACATTAATTACAGTATGTTGATTAAAATGTCAGCATCACACCAATCGCAATAAAATATTTAAAACTCAGCACATGTAACACTGAAACTGGACAAAACACAAACAAGCACATGAACTGGAGAAGTCCAAGTTGTAGAAAACAGAGACCCTCTCCATCCCTGGTTACACTGCGTTGAAGCTGCAGCCGGTCGTCCTCTGAGCGCTCAGCTTCCTCTGTAGGTGCTGTAGGAGAACCGACTCATCAGCAGAGGGAGGTGGAACCTCTGCTCCGGGTCACTGATGGTAAACACAACCTGGAAACACAAACACACGGAAACAAGTCAGCAACACAAATACAAACTGATAAGTTTATTACAAATCAAACTATTGCGTTGATAAATAATTAGGTTGCTGCAGACTCTCAGCTTTCCACGGAGTTATTTATCATGATGTTGTGATGATACCTACTGACATATTTTTTTATGATACACATTACTGTTGTCAAAACTGATGCAAGATTTCCAACTAAAACGTGCTCAAGCATCAATCCTGAATCTGCGTTGTGTGACTTGTGGTCACTGGTCACATTGAAAGTGTTTTCATAAGCAGCTGCTGAGCCAGCAGGACACTTCAACAGGATGAAGCTTCTGACGTCTGCTGAAAACTACAACGCCCATCTGTTTTAAGAAATCCAGTGTCTTTCAATTTCTGAGACGCTTATAAAGATTTCCATCTCCGTCTATTCATTTTTTAAAACCTAAACAAACCAGCCTGGTTAAACCAGGAATGACTCTTATTTTTTAAGTAACATGCAACTGACACTTATTCATTATCTGGTGACTATTAGTTGTATAATTGCCAGTGGCAGCATTAAAGGTGCAGAATGACGTCCTAATTAATCATTAACAAACATTTGAGTACTAAAAAAAGAGTTGTTGTTCTTAAACTGCAGTAAGATGCAAGAATTAAACATTTCTAAGATGATCCTTTTAAGGGTTAGGACTACAAGTAAAGCTTTAAAATTGTTGTTAGACTGCAAACCCATTACAAACATGTTGTGCATGTACAGTAAGTGATATCCTGATCCAGGATATAGATGATACAGCGTCCTAAACACTGAAGCTCACCTCGACATATGGGTAAAAGGAGGTCTGACCCTGATTCTCCCAGTATGAACCCGTCTCAAAGCGCAGCTTGTACATGCCGGGGACAAAAGCTCCTCGGGTGATGAGTCCTGGGCATCGGCCATCTTCATTTGTTGTCCTAAAAATTTGTTGTAAAGGTTCAACTATTAAAGGATGATTTCAATATTTGTAAACACATTTGTTTGCATATTTTGATGTGGAAATGACTTGTAGGTACAAAAGGTTCAATATCATGGAGAGGATCCCTACAAGGGACTCCTGGTGACACCCTTTGTTTTTAACAGGAAACTGAAGTCTTGCTCAAGGACAATTCTCAGTCTGAAATCTCGTACGAGGCGAGTTGTTGCAGGAAGGTGGAAACAAGGGAGGAGAGTTTTTTTTGTACACAGAGTAGCTGCAAGCAACACCTTAATTCTAAACATTTCTCCAACAAAGTCCATTTCAACCCCAAAATATGTGAAAATATGTCCCAGGTTTAAAATACCAAAATGACCTTTTAACTTCAAACCCTCAGAGAAAAGCTCTCTGCTGCCTGCCTGCAGTGTTTTCATCTTCTTGGTCTTCTCTCACAAAGAATCCATTGAGGCTGGTCACACATTTTTTATAATACAATTCAATATCTTCTCCTTGGGTTTTGTCACAGTTGTCCCTGTGGTGGCTAGAATAATTAATATGACTTCAACCTTCAACCTCCCTCTAGCAGGACATATGCTTTCATTTGGAAGCTAACTTGATTTGTAGTTTTGTGCAAATGGAAAACAACATCGTTGAGCATTCGTAGGTTTAAATGTCAGGTTCTGATGTTAACCGTTACCTATGCAAACGTTTCAGCAGCAAAGTGATGCGTTTTGTCCACAGGTTCAAACCCTACCCGACGCTCAGCATGTTCCAGATCATCAGCTTGGAGTCGAGTCGGTGCAGGCTGAGGGCCATCCTGGCTGCCGGGACGCCGTCTCCAGTGTTCAGCACGTGAGTGGTCAGAGGGCAGCACTCCATGATCTGCTGGACAGGTGTGGACAGGTCAGCTTTACCTGCAGGACCTTCAGTTACATTTACAGTCTTAACTGGCTTCATTATAAAACAGTAGGAACACTTAAATAAAAACCACGATGAATCTCACTCACCATGGCAACTGTGAAACAAGTGACAGCAACTCAGTAATAACTTTGATTACTGTATATTCTCTTAACTTTTTAATCTAAAGCATTATTAATTAATGATCCTTAAAGTCCCCTTGTTTAAAAAAAAAGTAATTCTCTACAACATTAAACATTCATGAAAGGCAGAGTTTAACAGCAAAAAGATCTCAGATAACCTTCCTCATCAGGACTGTGTGGGTGTGGTTTCATAAAATCTGCATGGTCATCACATTTTGATTCAGACTTTCCTAAACCTTGATTGGTGCACAGAAGTATGCGACATCACTTGAGTCCTGCTCACGTTAAACCAGTGAGAAGAACTCAGAGAAAAAAAGAAACACAGAAATCTCTTTGTTTGGCTGATAATTGTTTGTTTATGTAGGAAACCATTGAAAAGCTGAAAGAGAAAATATGTTTTCAGGTCCTTTGAAGACCCTTAATGGAAACCAATAGAGGAACAAGCTTATGTTAACCGGCATTGTATAAAAATAGGAACAACTCTTTGTGATTAGCAACTCAACTGCCTGAGACAACTTCACTGAGTGATGCACAAACCTGCTGTTCACTGATGTTTGCTTCTGATTTTCAATTTGCACGAACACACTGTCTGGCCTGCAAATATCACGTTAATCAGATTTAAACAATGTGTTTCTCGGTAAATCTGTGGCTCAGAAGAAGCAGTGAGTCACGTCATGTTAAGAGGGGGGTGGGGTCAGAGATTCTAATCCAATACCCGTCTTTTTTGCGTCTGCTAATTGTCTGTTCTGTGTGAGCTGAAGATAAATCTGGTGTGTGTGCTCAGCCCTGGCTCTGTAAATGGGAAACCCCAGACACTACTCCCATCGTTATTTCGGCGCCGTTATTACGTCATTGCCGTTGGACAATCAGTTTTTTCTATTAGCGCGATGCATGATGGTATGTAGGGCTGGGTTAGTGACCATCGGTTGTATACTACTTTTCAAAATGCATTCTGGGATACATTGAGTGGACTATACATTTGGACAGCAGAACAAAATGGCATACAAGGTGTAGAGTAGTGGGTGATTTCGGACACAGCCACAGTCGGCGAACCCACACCTTAGCTAAAACATACCCAGAATTCCCAGGAAACAGTGAACACTGCATATGAAGAAGTTAAAAGACACACTCCTATATCACTGTCAGAGTTAAGATGGACAGTTTAAAAGAAATATTGAGATATTGTCTTTTTTATTCCATGGATTCTTTTCCCTTGTCAAAACTTGTCCCACATTACCCACAATGCAATGTGACTGCTGACAGTTCTGTCTGAGATTTGGGTGTGTTATGCTAGTAGTGGCTAATGTAGCCGCTAGCCTGCAGCAGAGATGATCATCAGGCTACAGAGGTCTGGTGAGCTCACTTCTTTCTAACGCCACTTCTGTATGTGTGTGTGTACACACACATACATGTACTACTACTCTAACACCTGGAAACAAGCATTGATAGTTAAAATCTATTATACGCAGGATAAGCGGTTGACAATGGATGGATGGATAAATTAATTAGATTTAAATGAGCTTACATTGTTTCGTTACACATCTTTGAAACATGTCGCAGGAATTTATTCTGTCTCTCTCAAGAATTTAAAAGATCAATGGTGGACCTGCAGATTAAAGCTCTGTGCTTCTTAGTTAAACAAACAAGTCCAGGGACATTTGACCCTTGACCCTCTCTGAGCTTTTCCTCCCAAGTCTCATGATCCGCAGTAAGAGTTGATGAGCTGTCTTGTGAAGGCGAGTCTGACATTTTGGTACACGACATTTATCAACCTTTGCATTTCAACAGACCACAAGTGGGGTCCCAACCCAAATACTGAGAAACTCTTGAGCTAGTCCTTGTGTAGGAAAGCTGTGAGGAGTAATCAACAACATGCACATGTAGATTAAAAAGGACAGGAAAAGTCAAATAAAACATTAGGAGCTTAAAAAGATCTACGAGTAACGTTGAAATATTGATCCTGGCTGAACAAAATATGGATAAAACACATGTGTGAAAAGATTTAAATCCCTTCTCTGGATACAGTTACAGAACACTTACACAGTGGTGATACTTTGTAAACGGTCATAAAATGAAAGTGCATTAGTGTGAAACCCAGAAACCTCGTGTCTCAGTGAGTTTAAGTGTAGTTTGTTGTAAGAGAAGTCTTACCTTGGTGTGACTGCACGTCTCTGCTGCAGCAAACTTCATTCAGTTCCTAAAACTCATCCAACCAGTTTTACTATCACTGCACACGCCCACTACTCAGAGTCACTTACCCAGCATGCACTGCAAACAGACATGGTGTCAAAGGTTGCCCCGACTCTAATGAATCATTAAAACCAGTTCCCTTCAGTAAACAATGTGATTCAGTGTTTGGTAGTGGTTAAACTGTTCATACATGATAAAGATTTACTGATCTAATTAAAACACAGACCGTGTAATGTTACACACACTTTGGTGACGTCATGTGATTTAATATTTTATTGTAGCATAGCTGTTGCTGTTTTGATATCTTTTCATAGGTTTTCAAATACTTTTACGGTTCTTTATTCCTAAAGCAACAGTCTTGTGTTGCCAGACCTTTGACTACAAAGTCAGTTCAATTCAATTTTATTTATATAGTGCCAATTCATAA